>NW_027523080.1:0-61553 GCF_052094955.1 Ictidomys tridecemlineatus | reverse complement strand
GAGGTTGGAGAATGTGGTGCAGAAGGATTATTGCAGAGAGCAGAGTTTTCAGACTGAGGTACAGAAGAACTGTTGCAGAGAGCAGATGTTGGAGACTGGGTTTCAGAATGACTGTTGCAGCGAGAAGAGGTTTGAGACTAGTGTGCAGAAGGATCGTTGTAGAGAGCAGAGTTTGGAGACTTGGGTGCAGAAGGAAGGTTGCAGACAGCTGAGTTTGGAGACTGAGGTGAAGAAGGATTGTTAAGAGAGCAGAGGTTGGAGCCTAGGGTGCAGAAGGACTGATACAGAAAGCAGAGGTTGGAGACTCGGGTGCAGATGGACTGTTGCAGAGACCAGAGTTTTGAGACTGGTGGAGAAGGACAGTTGCAGAGAGCAGATGTTTGAGACTTGGGTGCAGAAGGATCGTTGGTGCAAGAAGATTATGGAGACTGGGGTGTAGAAGGACTGTTTCAGAGAACAGAGGTTGGAGTCTGAGGTGCAGAAGGACAATTGCAGAAAGCAGAGGTTGGAGACTGGGTATCGGAATGATTCTACAGAGAGCAGAGTTTGGAAACTGAGGAGCAGAAGGACTTGCAAACAGCAGAGGTTGGAGATAGGGGCGCAGAAGTACTTTTGCAGAGAGCAGAGTTTGGAGACTGGGATGGAGAAGGACTTTTGCAGACATCAGATGTTGGAGACTAGGGTGCAGAAGGAATGTGACAGAGAGCGGAATTTAGAGAATGGGGTGCATATGGACTATTGCAAAGAGCAGAGGTTGCAAACTGAGGTGCAGAATGACTGATACAGACAGCAGTGTTTCGAGAATGTGGTGCAAAAAAACTGATACAGAAAGCAGAGTTTGGACAGTGTGGTGCAGGAAAACCGTTACAGAGTTTGGAGACTGCGGTACAGAAGGACTGTTACAGAGAGCAAAGGTTTTAGACTGGGGTGCAGAATAACTATTGTAGAGATCAGAGTTTTAAGACTGGGGTGCAGAAGGACCATTGCAGAAAGCAGAGGTTGGAGACTGGGTTTCAGAAGGATCTTACAGAGAGCTGAGTTTGGACACTGAGTTGCATAAGGACTGTTGCAGAGAGAAGAGGTTTGAGATTGGGGCGCAGTAGGACTGTTGCAGAGAACAGTGTTTGGAGTCTGATGTGCAGAAGGATTGTTACAGAGAGCAGAGGTTGGAGACTGGGGTGCAGAATGACTTATACATAATGCAGAGTTTGGAGACTCGAGTGCAGAAGGACAGTTACAGAGAGCAGAGGTTGGAGACTGCAATACAGGAGGACTGTTACAGAAAGCAGAGTTTGAAGACTGGGTTGCCGAAGGATTGTTGCAGAGAGCAGAGGTTGCAGAGTGAGGTGCAGACGGGTGTTACAGAGAGAAGAATTTGGAGACTGTGGTGCAGAAGCACTGATACAGAAAGCACAGTTTGGAGACTGGGGTGCAGAATCACTGATACAGAAAACAGAGTTTGGAGACTGGGGTGAAGAAGGACCCTTACAGAGAACTGAGGTTGAAGACTGTGGTACAGAAGAACTGTTGTTGAGAATAAGGTTGGAGACTGGGGTGCAGAGAGACCATTGCAGAGAGCAGAGGTTGGAGACTGGGGTACAGAAGGAATGTTACAGAGAGCAGAGTTTGGAAACTGGGGTACAGAAGGATCTTATAGAGACAGAGTTTGGAGACTTGGTTGCAGAGAGACTGTTGCAGAGCAGACGTTGGAGAATGGGGTGCAGAAGGATCATTGCAGAGAGTAGATTATGGAGAGGGGGGTATAGATGGACTGTCCCAGAGAGCAGAGTTTGGAGACTGGTGTGTAGAAGGACTGTTGCAGGAAGCAGTTGTTGGAGACTGAGGTGCACAAGAACTGTTTCAGAGAGCAGAGTTTTGAAACAGTGGTGCAGAAAGACTGATACAGTAAGCAGAGATTGATACTGAGGTGCAGAAGGAATGTTACAGAGAGCAGAGGTTGGAGACTGGGGTGCAGAAGGACTGATACCATAAGCAGAGGTGAGAGACTGGGGTCCAGAAAGACCGTTACAAAGAGCAGAGTGTGGAGACTGAAGTACAAAAAGACTGTTACAGAGAGCAGATGTTGCAGACTGTGGTGCAGAAGGACTGTTGCAGAGAACAGAAGTTGAAGACTGGGGTGGAAAAGGACCTTTGCTGAGAGCAGAGGTTAAAGATTAATGTGCAGAAGGATTGTTCCAGAGAGTATAGGTTGAAGACTGGGGTGCAGAAGGACTGTTACAGAGAGAAGAGTTTGGAGACTTGGGTGCAGAAGTATCTTTCAGAGAGCTTAGGTTGGAGACTGGGGTCCATAAGGACCGTTGCGGAGAGCAGAGGTTTATGAATGGGGTGCAGAAGGACTGTTACAGAGAGAAGAGTTTGGAGACTGGGTTTTAGAAGTTCCTTTCAGAGAGCAGGGTTCAGAGACTGAGGTGCAGAAGGACTGTTACAGAGAGCAGAGGTTTGAGAGTGGGGTGCAAAAGGACTGTTCAAGAGAGCAGAGAAGAGGTTGGAGACTGGGGTATAGAAGAACTTTTGCGGAGAGCAGAGTTTGGAGACTGGGGTGCAGAAGGACTGTTGCAGCGAGCAGAGGTTGGAGACCGGATGCAGAAGGATTGTTGCAGAAAGCAGAGTTTGAAGACTGGGGTGCAGAAGGACAGATAAAGTGAGCAGATGTTGGAAACTGGGGTGAAGAAAGCCTGGTACAGAGAGAAGAGTTTGGAGACTGGGGTGCACGAGGACTGTTACAGAGAGCAGAGTTTGGAGACTGGGTTGCAGAAGGATCTTACAAAGAGCAGAGGTTGGAGACTGAGGTGCACAAGCACTGTTACAAAGAGTAGAGTTTGGAGACTGAGGTGCAGAAGGATCGTTACAGAGAGAAGAGCTTGGAAACTGAGGTGCAGAAGGATTGATACAGAGAGCAGAGTTTGGAGACTGGGGTGCAGAAAGACTATTGCAGAAAGCAGAGGTTTTAGAATGGCGTGTAGAAGGACTGTTGCAGAGAGTAGAGGTAGGAGATTGGGGTGCAGATGTACTGTAGAAGAATGCAGAGGTTGGAGACTAAGGTGCAGAAGAACAGTTACACAGAACAGTGTTTGGAGACTCGGGTGCAGAAGGACCCTTACAAAGAGCAGTGGTAGGAGACTGCAGTACAAAAGGACTGTTACAGAGAAAAGAGTTTGGAGACTGTTGTGGAGAAGAACTGTTTCAGAGAGTAGATGTTGAAGACTGTGGCGCAGAAAGACTGATGCAGAGAACAGAGGTTGGAGACTGGGGTGCAGAAAGAACTTTGAAGAGAGCAGAGGTTGGAGACTGGGGTGCAGAACGATCTTACGGTGAGAAGAGGTTGGAGAGACTGAGGTGTAGAAGGACTGTTATAGAGAGTAGATGTTTGAGACTGGGATGACGAAGGATCATTTCAGACAGCAGAAGTTGGAGACTGAGGTGCAGAAAGATTGTTGCAGAGAGCAGAGGTTAGAGACTGGGGTGTAAAACATCGTTACAGAAAGCAGAGGTTTTTGATTGGGGTGCAGAAGGACTTTTACAGAGAGCACAGTTAGGAGACTGGGGTGCAGAAGGAATGTTGCAGAGAGTAGATGTTGAAGACTGTGGCGCAGAAGGACTGATGCAGAGAACAGAGGTTGGAGACTGGGGTGCAGAAAGAACTTTGAAGAGAGCAGAGGTTGGAGTCTGGGATGCAGAATGACTGTGGCAGAGAACAGACGTTGGAGACTGGGGTGCAGAAGGATTATTGCAGAGAGCAGAGGTTGGAGACTGGGGTGCAGAAGGACTGTTGCAGAGAGCAGAGGTTGAAGACTGGGTATTAGAAGTTTCTTTCAGAGAGCAGAGTTTGGAGACTGAGGTGCAGAAGGACTGTTACAGAGAGCAGAGGTTAGAGAGTGGGGTGCAGTAGGACTGTTTAAGAGAGCAGAGAAGAGGTTGGAGACTGTTGTATAGAAGAATTGTTTAAGAGAGCACATGTTGGAGATTGGGGTGCAAAAAGACTGTTGCAGAGAGCAGAGGTTGAAGACTGAGGTCTAGAAGGACTGTTACAGAGTGCAGATATTTGAGACTGGGATGACGAAGGATCATTGCAGACAGCAGAAGTTGGAGACTGAGGTGCAGAAAGATCGTTACAGAGAGCAGAGTTTAGAGACTGGGGTTCAAAAGCATCGTTACAGAAAGCAGAGGTTTTTGATTGGCGTACAGAAGGACTTTTACAGAGAGCACAGGTAGGAGACTGGGGTGCAGAAGGAATGTTGCAGAGAGCAGACGTTGGAGACTGGCATGCAGGAGGACCTTTTCAGAATGCAGAGTTTGGAGAGTGAGGTGCAGAAAGACTGTTAAAGAGAGCAGATATTGGAGACTGGGGTGCAGAAGGACTTATAGAGAAAGCAGATGTTGGAGACTGGGGTTCAGAAGGACGGATAAATAGAGCAGAGTTTGGAGACCCAGTACAGAAGGACTGCTATAGAGAGCAGTGGTTAAACAATGGGATGCAGAACGACTGTTGCAGAGAACAGAGGTTGGAGACTGGGGTGCAGAAAGACTGTTGCAGAGAGCAGAGGTTGGAGACTGAGGTGTAGAAGGACTGTTACAGAGTGCAGAGTTTGGAGACTGAGGTCCAGAAAAACTGTTACAGAAAGGAGAGTTTGGAAATTGGGGTGTAGAAGGACTGTTACAGAGAGAAGAGTTTGGAGTCTGTGGTACAGAATGACTGTTACAGAGAGCAGATCTCGGAGGCTGGGGAGAAGAAAAACTGTTACAGAGGACAAAGTTTGGAGACTGTGTTGGAGAAGGAATGTTACAGAGAGCAGAGTTTGGAAACTGGAGTGCAAAAGAATCTTACACCTAGCAGAGGTTGGAGACTTTGGTGCACAAGGACTGTTGCAGAGAGCAGACATTGGAGACTGGGGTCCAGAAAGATCGTTGCAGAGAGCAGAGTTTGGAGACTGGGGTGCAGAAAAACTCTTGCAGAGAGCAGACGTTGATGACTCGGGTGCAGATGGACTGTTACAGAGAGCAGAGGTTGGAGACTGTGGTGTAGAAGGACTTTTACAGAGAGCAGAATTTGGAGACTAAAGTGCAGAAGGACAATTACAGAAAGCGGAGGTTGGAAATTGGGGTGTAGAAGGACCGTTACAGAGAGAAGAGTTTGGAGTCTTCGATACAGAATGACTGTTAGAGAGAGAAGATCTCGGAGACTGGGGAGCAGAAGGACTGTTGCAGAGGACAGAGGTTGGAGACTGCGGTGGAGAAGAAATTTTACAGAGAGCAGAGTTTGGAAACTGGAGTGCAGAAGGATCTCACACATAGCAGAGGTTGGAGACTATGGTGCACAAGGATTGTTCCAGAGAGCACACTTTGGAGATTGGGGTCCAGAAAGATCATTGCAGAGAGCAGAGTTTGGAGACTGGGGTGCAGAAGGACTCTTGCAGAGAGCAGACGTTGATGACTCGGGTGCAGAATGACTGTTGCAGAGAGCATATTTTAGAGACTGGGGTGCAGATGGACTGTTACAGAGAGCAGAGTTTGAAGACTGAGGTGCAGAAGGACAGATACAGAAAGCAGAATTTGGAGACTGGTGTGCAGAAAAACTGTTACAGAGAGCAGAGGTTGAAGACTGGGGTTCAGATGGATCTTACATAGAGCAGAGTTTGGAGACGGGGTGCAAAATGACTGTTGCAGAGAGCAGATGTTGGAGACTGGGGTGGAGAAAAATCGTTGCAGAGAGAAGAGGTTGGAGACTGAGGTGCAGAAGGATCATAGAGAGCAGAGGTTTTAGACTCAGGTGCAGAAGTACTGTTACAGAGAGCAGAGGTTGGAGACTGAGTTGTAGAAGGACCATTACGAAGAGTAGAGTTTGGAGACTGAGGTGCCGAAGAACTGTTACAGAAAGCAGAGGTTGAAAATTGGGGTGCAGAAGGACCGTTACAGAGACCAGAGGTTGGAGACTGTGGTATAGAAAGACTGTTAAAGAGAGCAGAGTTGGGAGACTTGGCTGCAGAAGGACTGTTACATAAAGCACAGTTTGGAGACTGAAAAATAGATACAGAGATAAGAGGTTGGAGACTGTGGTTTAGAAGGACTGATAGAGAAAGCAGTATTTGGAGACTGGGTTGCTGAAGGATCTTACAGAGAGCAGAGTTTAGTGACTGCAGTACAGAAGGACTATTTCAGAGAGCAGATATTGGAGACTGGGGTTCAGAAGGATCGTGCAGAGACCAGAGGTTTCAGACTGAGGTGCAAAAGGACTGTTACAGAGACCAGGGGTTGGAGACTGAGGTGTAGAAGAACTTTTACAGAGAGCAGAGGTTTGAGACTGAGGTGCAGAAAGACTGTTACAGAGAGCAGATTTTGGAGACTGGGGTTCAGATAGATCTTACAGAGAGCAGAGGTTGAAGACTGGGGTGCAAAAAAAACTGTTGCAGAGAGATGAGGTTGGAGACTCTGGTGGAGAAGAATCAATGCAGAGAGAAGAGGTTGGAGACTGGGGTGCAGAAGGCTTGTTACATAGAGCAGAGTTTGGAGACTGGGGTACAGAAGGATCGTTGCAGAGAGCAGCGTTTTCAGTCTGAGGTGCAGAAGGACTGTTGCAGAGAACAGATGTTAGATCCTGGTGTGCAGAAGGACTGTTACAGAGAGTAGAGTATGGAGACTGGGGTGCAGAAGGATCGTTGCAGAGAGCAGAGGTTGGAGAATTGGGTGCAGAAGGCCTGTTAAAGAGAGCAGATTTTGGAGACTCAGGTGCAGAAGGACTTTTACAGAGAGCAGAGTTTGGAGAATGGGTTGAAGAAGGATCTTACAGAGAGAAGAGTTTGGAGACTGAGGTGCAGAAGGACTTTTACAGAGAGTAGAGTTTGGAGACTAGGAGCAGAAGGAACGTTTTAGAGAGCAGAGGTTGGAGACTGATGTCTAGACGAATTGTTACAGAGATCAGAGGGTGGAAACTGGAGTGCAGAAGAAGTGTTACAGAGAGCAGAGTTTGGAGATTGGTGTGCAGAAGAACTGTTACCAAGAGCAGAGGGTGGAGACTGGGGTGCAGACGACTGTTGCAGAGAGCAGAGTTTGGAGACTGAGGTGCAGAAAAACTGTTACAGAGAGCAGAATATGGAGACTGGGGTGCAGAAGGACTAATACAGAAAGTAGAGGTTGGAGACTGGGTTGTAGAAGGACCTTTACAAAGAGCAGAGTTTGGAGATTGCTGTACAGAAGGACTGTTACAGGGAGCAGAGGTTAGAGACTGGGGTTCTAAAGGATCGTTTCAGAGAGCAGATGTTGTAGACTGGTGTGCAGAAAAATCTTAGAGAGAGCATAGGTTGGAGGCTTAGCTGCATAAGGACTGTTAAACAGAGCAGAGGTTGAAGACTGGGCTGTAGAAGTATCCTTGCAGAGAGCAGAGTTAGGAGACTGAGGTGCAGAATGATCGTTGAGGAGAGCAGATGATGGAGACTGTGGTGAAGAACGATACTTACAGAGAGCAGATATTAGATACTGGGGTGAAGAAGGACACTTACAGAGAGCACAGGTTCGAGACTGGGGTGCAGAAGAAATGATGCAGAGAGAAGAGTATGATACCTGGGTGCAGAAAGACTGTAACAGAGTGCAGAGGTTGTAGACTGAGGTGCAGAAGGACTGTTACAGAGAGCAGAGGTTGGAGACTGGGGTACAGAAGAACTGATACATAAAGCAGAGGTTGGAGACTGGGGTGCAGAAGGACTGTAGCAGAGAACAGAGTTTGGAGACTGTGGTGCAGAAGCACCGATGAAGAGAGCTGAGGTTGGAGATTTAGGTGCAGAAGATTGTTACAGAGAGCAGAGGTTAGATACATGGGTACATATTGACTGTTACAGAGAGCAGAGGTTGGAGTCTGAGGTGAAGAAGAATCTTACAGAGAGCAGAGGTAGGAGGCTAGGGTGCAGAAAGACTGTTGAAGAGTGTAGAGTTTGGAAACTGAGGTGCAGAAAATTGTTGCAGAGAGATGAGTTTGGAGACTGGAGTGCAGAAGGCCTTTTAAAGAAAGCAAAGGTCTGAGACTGGGGTGCAGAAGGACTGTTACAGATAGCACATTTCGGAGACTGGGGTACAGAAGGATCGTTGCAGAGAACAGAGGTTTCAGACTGAGGTGCAGAAGGACTGTTACAGAGAGCATAAGTTGTAGTCTGAGGGGCAGAAGGACTATTACAGAAAGAACAGGTTGGCAATTAGGGTGTAGAAGGACCATTACAGAGAGAAGAGGTTGGAGACTGATGTACAGAAGGACTGTTACAGAGAGCAGAGTTTGGAGACTGGGGTGTAGAAGGACCATTGCAGAGAGGAGATGTTGGATACTTGGGTGCAGAAAAACTGTTACAGAGAGAAGAGGTTGGAGACTGAGGTGAAGAAAAATCGTTACAGAGAGCAGAGTTTGGAGACTGAAGTGCAGAGGGACTTTTACAGAGAGCAGAAGTTGGAGACTGGGGTGCATAAGGAGTGTTACAAAGAGCAGAGTTTGGAGATTCTGGTTCAGAAGAACTGTTAAAGAGAGCAGAGTTCAGAAGGATTGTAACAGAGTGCAGAGGTTGATTCGGGTGCAGCAGGACTGTATCAGAGAGTAGAGCTTGAAGACTGGGTGCAGAAGAACTGTTACAGAGAGCATTGGTTGGAGACTGCAGTGCAGAAGCCCTGTTACAGAGCATTGGTTGGAGACTGAGTTGCAGAAAGATCATTACAGAGAGCAAAGGTTGGATACTGAGGTGCAGAAGGACTTTTACAGAGAGAAGAGGTTGGAGATTGAGTTCCAGAAAGATTTTTACAGAGAGCAGAGGTTAGAGACTGAGGTGCAGAAGGACTGTTACAGAGAGCAGAGATTGAAGACTGGGGTGCAGAAGAATCGTTGTAGAGAGCAGAGGTAGAAGACTGAGGGGCAGAAGGATCTTACAGAGAGCAGAGTTTGGAGACTAGGGTGCAGAAGTACAGTTACAGAGAGCATAGGTTGGATACTGGGGGTGCAGAAGAAATGTTGCAGAGAGCATAGATTTTGAGACTGGGGTGCAGATAGACTGTTACAGAGAGCAGAGGTTGGAGACTAAGGTGCAGAAGGACTGTTACAGAGAGCAGAGGTTGGAGACTGGGTTGCAGAACGACTGATACACAAAGCAGAGTTTGGAGACTGGGGTGCGGAAGGACATTTACAGAGAGCAGAGTTTGTCGACTGAGGTATAGAAGGACTGTTACAGAGAGCAGAGGTTGGAGACTGCGGTGCCGAAGGTTTGTTACAGAGAGCAGAGTTTGGATATGGGGTGCAGAAGAATTGTTGCAGAGAGCATAGATTTGAGAGTGGGGTGCAGATAGACTGTTACAGAGAGCAGAGGTCGGAGACTGAGGTGCAGAAGGACTGTTACAGAGAGCAGAGGTTGGAGACTGGGTTGCAGAATGACTGATACACAAAGCAGAGTTTGGAGACTGGGGTGCGGAAGGACTTTCACAGAGAGCAGAGTTTGTCGACTGAGGTATAGAAGGACTGTTGCAGAGAGCAGACGTTGAAGACTGAGTGCAGAGTGATCGTTTAAGAGAGAAGAGGTTGGAGACTGGGTGAAGAAGGCCTGTTACAGAGAGCAGAGTTTGGAGACTGTGGTGCAGAAGGACTGTTACAGATAGCACAGTTTGTAGACTGGTGTGCAGAAGGATATTATGGAGAGCAGAGTTTGGAGACTTTGTTGCAGAATGATTGTTGCAGAGAGCAGAGAGAAGAGGTTGGAGACTGGGGTGCAGAAGGCCCATTGCAGAGAGCACAGGTTGGAGCCTGGGAGAAGAAGAATTATTGCAGAGAGCAGATGTTGGAGACTGGGCTGAAGAAGGTCTTTTACAGAGAGCAAAGTTTGGAGACTGAGGTGCACAAATACTGTTACAGAGAGCAGAGATTGGAGACTTGGTTGCAGAATGATTGTTGCAGAGAGCAGAGTTTTCAGACTTAGGTGCAGTAGGACTCTTGCAGAGAGCAGATGTTCGAGAGTGGGGTGCAGAACGACTCTCAGAGAGCAGAACATGGAGACTGTGGTGCAGAAGTTTTCTTGCAGGGAGCAGAGTTTGGAGACTGGGGTGAAGAAGGCTGTTACAGAGAGCAGAGTTTGGAGACTGCGGTGCAGAAGGACTGTTACAGATAGCACAGTTTGTAGACTGGTGTGCAGAAGGATATTATAGAGAGCAGAGTTTTGGAGACTTTGTTGCAGAATGATTGTTGCAGAGAGCAGAGAGAAGAGGTTGGAGACTGGGGTGCAGAAGGCCCATTGCAGAGAGCACAGGTTTGGAGCATGGGGAGAAGAAGAATTATTGTAGAGAGCAGATGTTGGAGACTGGGCTGAAGAAGGTCTTTTACAGAGAGCAAAGTTTGGAGAATGAGGTGCACAAATACTGTTACACAGAGCAGAGATTGGAGACTTGGTTGCAGAATGATTGTTGCAGAGAGCAGAGTTTTCAGACTTAGGTGCAGTAGGACTCTTGCAGAGAGCAGATGTTCGAGAGTGGGGTGCAGAACGACTCTCAGAGAGCAGAACATGGAGAATGGGGTGCAGAAGTTTTCTTGCAGGGAGCAGAGTTTGGAGACTGGGGTGCAGAAGGCCTGTTACAGATATCACAGTTTGGAGACTGGTGTGCAAAAGTATATTATAGAGAGCAGAGTTTGGAGACTGAGGTGTAGAAGGACTGTAACAAAGAACAGAGGTTGAAGACTGGGGTGCAGAATGATTGTTGCAGAGAGCAGAGTTTCAGACTGAGGTGCAGAAGGACTGTTGCAGAGAGCAGATGTTCGAGACTGGGGTGCATAAAGAGTGTTTCAGAGAGCAAAATTTGGAGACTGGGGTGGAGAAGAATTGTTGCAGGGAGCAGAGGTTGTAGACTGGGGTGCAGAAGGAATGATATAGAGGGCAGAGGTTTTAGACTGGGGTTCAGAAGGCCTGGTACAGAGAGCAGAGCTTTGACACTGTGGTGTAGAATGATTGATGATAGCTGGTGAGCCTCTTTCTGGACACCTTTTTTTTTTCACAGTCCATCAGGCCCTCTATCCCTCACCCTGCTCTCTTTTGGCTTTATGAGCACCTATGACTTCCACAGTCACTCTAAGCCGTGACTCCCAGGCCTATCTCCCTTGGAACATGTCCCGCTGCCTCCTGGAATCTACTTGGGGATACCCTGCAGGTACCCAGGACTCCAGGCCCTACCTCCTTTCCTCCTTTCCTCTCCCCAGACACGATCCTTCTCATTTTTTTTTATGTTTTAATGAGTGATCCCACTGCCACTCAGCTACCCAAAAGACCAGGTGCCCTCTTGTGTCCTCCTCACCAGGACTTTTAAGTCGTTACCCAGGCTCCTCTTCAGAGCTTTTCCCCAAGCTCCAAATGTCACATCTTCAGTTAGCAGATATTTCCTTTTAATCTTGTTTGCACCGGATTTTTCTCAGAGATTACATGAAGGTATTCTAACCAAAGCACATGGACTGTAGAGACTATTATGGCTCAGAAATAAGGTATCCCCCACCAAAAGTTCATGGTCAGCCACAGTAGCAGTGTTCAGAGGTGAAATGTTTAGACTGTGAGACTTGTGACCTAATCTGTGGATCCATCCATTTTGTTGGTTAATTATCTGAAAGGCCCACTGTACTGAGAGGAGTGTAGGGCAGGTGGAGTGTGGCTGGGGACATGCCCTGGGGAATCACATCTTGTCCCCTGTGAAACTGTCTCCTCCCTTCCCCTCCCCCACCCCAACCTTCTGGCTTCCATGAGCTAGGGGCACTTCCCCCCTTGTTCCCTTCCACCTCGGAGTCCCACCTCATCTCAGGCCGGCAGCAATTGGTCAGCTGGCCCCAGACCATACCTCCAAGCCAGGAGGCCAGAGTATATCTCCCCCTCCGGGTTTGTTCTGGTCAGGCCTGTGGGAACTGTGGCAACCGTGGACTGACCCGGGGAGTAGGTGTTATGAGTGGATTGGACACACAACCATTTCCTAAATCCACAGATTCTGTCATTTTCAGAGCCTCAAGCCATTTCTTTCTGGATGGCCTGTTTCCAGCCTGCCCTCACCTAAAATGCAGTCTACTAGTGATTATTGAGATTCTCCAGCCATCCTGGTTCTTTCCATTTGCACACCACAGCTAGCTCCTAGACAGCCAGACCCATGGACCTACTGCTGCCCACTGAGGAGACAAGAGAGATTTTCTGAGGACCCTGTTAGAAGTCCACTCTTATTTTTTTTAAAGACCACACTCAGAGGGCATGTTTCAGGCAGTCCTTCACATGGGTCTTTGAGAAATCAGACTCACAATGATTTTTGTGATTCTCTCCCAGGCCCCTATAACCACCACTCTACTCCCTACTTCTCTGAGATCAACATTTAGCTTCCACAAAGAAGTGAAAAACTGCTATTTATCTTTATGTGTCTGGCTTATTTCACTTAATATAATGTCTCCCATGAGCAAGTTTTAAATAGAAACTGCACAACAAATTCTTTTATGTCAGATTTAAATTTTATTCTGAAGAGATAATTCAAAATGGTCACATATGTTTTATGTAGGAAAATGTTCATTAAAAATATTTATAGGGACTGGAGATGATCTGAATGTTTAGCCAAAGGGGAGAGATTAAGTTTATTTAAGAGAGATGTAAGTTTATTGATCATCTCAATAGATGCAGAAAAAGCATTTTACAAAAATATAGCACCCCTACCTGTCAAAACAGTAAGAAACACTAGAAACAGAAGGAACTTTGTAAAAGCATTGTAAAAGCTATTCTATGCTAAACCCAAGGCAGCATCATTCTAAGTGGAGAAAGGTTGAAAGCATTCACCTCTAAAAACTGGAAGAAGACAGGGTGCCCCTCTTTCACCACTTCTATTCAACTTCATCCTTGAAAATTGCCAGAGCCATTGGACAACAGAAAGAAATTAAAGGTATACAAATAGGTCAAGAAGAATTCAAATCTCACTCTTTGCTGATAGAATCATGTCATCTTCTTAATTTTTTTTATTAGAGCATAATAGTTATACATAGAAGTTGGGTTTATTTGGAAAGATCCTACATGCATGGAATCTGATTTAGTCCATTCATTTCCCACCCCTCATCTCCCTACCCTTCCCACCCCCATTCTCCTTTCTCTACTAATCTTTTTTTGGGTCATTATCTGTTAATTTTTGTCTGGTGCTTTCTACATATACATACAGGTGCAGTCCCCTGTGGTAGACTTCCATGTGCACATAACATGATCTGCGTGCACATAACATGATCTGCGTAAAAACCTTTCACATTTCCTTCCTTCCCAAAGCTCTCCGCCCTCTCATTTTCCTTCTACTCCACTGATCTTCTCTGTATACTTAAGATAGCCAGTCATCCCCACTTCATCAACTTTTTTGCTCTATTTGCTCTGGCCCTGATAATTTCAGCATTGTACAGGAATAGTTAACTTCTGCCTTTCTGAACACAGAGATCAAGATTGATGTAAAATGAGAAAAACTCTACATTGGAATACACTGAAGGCAACACCGACTGCTTCTGCAGATGATGACTCTGCTTTGTAAATGTTTTTCTTAACATTTGCAATGAAAATGAAATTCTCCAAAAATCCTATGTTTACATAAAAGAACAACAAGAGATAGAGATTACTGAGACAGTGAGAAATGACTTCACACCATGATGAGGTCGAATTGCTTTCTGTTGGCTTCTAGCAATTCTCTGGTTACTCCTACCCACCATCACCCCTGCAAATGTGTGCGGCTCTATGGGTCTGATTCTCTGAGACCAGTCCCACAGCTTATCAGTCTGCAGGCTGCTTTACATTCAATATTATTTGCCATGTTTCTAAAGATAAACAAGCCTGTTTGGGGTGCTATCAGTCAATTCTCATCATGGTCTCTTTTTCTCTGTTTTGTAGCTATGAAAAATTGGAAATGAGCAATCAATCATTTGTCACTGAATTCATCTTTTTGGGATTTTCCAACCACTCCAACCTACAGGGCTGGTTCTTCCTGCTCTTGCTGGTAATTTACCTGACCACTCTCCTAGGGAACATGGTCATAATAGTGGCCATCAGGGTCAGTCCTGCTCTCCACACTCCAATGTACCTTTTCCTCAGCAATTTGAGCTTCTTGGAAATCTGCCATCCACCACCCTCCCAGTACTGCTGGTGAACTTTTTCTGGAAGAAGAAAGCCATTTCTTATGAGGGCTGCATTTCCCCATATCTTCTTCTTGGTGACAAGTGCTGGCACAGAAGGCGTCTTACTGGCTGTGTGGCCAGTATGACTGCTGTGTGGCCACCTGCGGTCCTCCTCAGTACATAGTCATCATGAGTGTGAAGGTCTATGTTGGCCTGGTGACTGGGTCCTGGCTGTATGGGCTGGTGTATTTGGTCACACACACGGTGCTGGCCATCAAACTCACTCTGTGTTGGCCCCACCAGTTCAGCCACTTTCTCTGTGACACCCCATTGCTCCTGAAGCTCAGACACCTCTTTCAACGAGTTTGCGCTCCACGTTGTCAGTTCCACCATGGGCCTGAGCTTCTGCCTCTTCACTGCAGGCTTCTACACACTCATCATGGCGGCCATCCTGGGGATTCCCTCTGCCTAGGGCAGGAGGAAGGCCTTCTCCTCCTGTGCGTCCCCCCTCACTGTTGTTGTGGTCTTCTATGGAACAGCCAACTTCTAATATGACAGGCCCAGAGAAGGCTGGACACGGACACCCTGGTCTCTGTGTTCTTCTGTGTGGTGACCCCCATGTTTAAGCCCATCATTCAAAGCCCGAGAAGCAACGAGGTTCAGAGTGCCCTGAGGAAGCTTGCTTGGAGACAGACTGTATAGTGAGATTAGAACTAGATAATGGTTTCATTCTAGGAAATGTCTTAGTTGTAGAAATATGTGAACTCTTCAGCAGCAATTACAAGAGTGTTCTCTCCATACACAGTGTCTCATGACCACTGTGGTGCCCCTCCAACCAGGGGAAGCACACTGTGCTAAGTATGTGACACATTTTGACCTCACCTGGGTTCTCTAATCCACAGGTATTTCAGAATATTTTTATTACTTTTCTCTCCAAAAAAAAGCTTATACCCAAAGCAGTCAATCTTTTTTCCCCCAATATTGCAGCTCTAGCCAACACGAGTGAATGTGAAGTGCTATGTGCAATGTGACTTTGACTTGCATTTTTCTAATGGATCTTGGTTCTAAGTTTTAAATAAACACCATTTCTGTGTTTCTCCTTCACATGTGAAAAGACCCATGTATACACTCGAGTTTCTGTGGATATTTCTAATGAAGTAATACCATATACGCCTTTTTTATTTGACTCGTTTTACTTAGGATGTTTGCAATTTTCAGTTATATTTTAGCTTGTATTAGTATTTTAGTTTATTCCTCCTTATTGTGACTGATTTCAATCTTATGAAAATGCCACATTTCTTTGTTCATTTCCCACTGGATAGTAATTTTTACTTTGTGTCTGTGTGGGTGTCGTACTGCAGATTGAACCCGGAGCCTCCTGCACACAAAACAATGTTCTACCACTAAGCCAAAGCCCAACCCTTTTAAAAATTTTGTTTTGAGACCGGATCTTGCAAATTTGCCCATGTTGTCCCTTAATTTTTGATCCTCCTGCCTCAGCTTCTTGAGTAGCTAGATTAAAGACCTGCCTGGTCATTTTCACTTTCTGACTAATATGAATAAGATTCGTATATATAATATGAACATTATATATAATATGAACATTATATGAACATTTATGTATAAATCATTGGTGGACAACTTTTTTATTTATCTTGAGTTTGTAAGTAGGAGTGGAAGAGGTGGATCGTTAACTCCATATTTAACTTTCTGAAGAAGTTCCAGATCATTTTTTTACCAGTGCAACCAGCTTACCTTAATATTAAGAGTGGTGAATAAAGCTTCTGATTTCCTCACTCCCTTAACAACACATCATTATCATTCCTTTTATTGTGACGACCCTGGAATGTTTGAAGTGCTTCATCAAATGTGCTTTAGCTTTGCCTTTCCTTGAGGGCTAATCATTCTAAGATCTTTTATGAGTACTGTTAATGTGTCTCTCTAAGCATGAGGAAAACCCCATTGTATTATGGGAAATTTTAAGTTTTAGAAACTTACCTCTTTATCTAATATGTTTATGTTGATTTTTGTGCAGTAAAATACTACAAGACTTTCAAGCTTGGTGTCTTTTCTCCATCTGTGCCCGAAAGAGCTGTTTGATGACTCTTTTTTTCCTCCTACTTTTAAACTCCATAGAAAACATTTTCTTCACCAGGTCATGAGCATCAGTAGGATCATAAATTAAGGGGCATGAAGTCATACAGGGTTTGGTAAGGGATCAGCCTTTAGCAAGAGTGGATTAGCTGAAGATAGTTGCGATGCTTTTAATATTGTGGCTTCTGATATCTGTCCATCTGGCAAAGTATATAACATGAAGGAAAAACTTCATATGCCATGCGAAATCCATCCCAATAAGTGTACACCCACCCTGACCCCTTCTCTCCCTAGCAGGAAGGGAAAGCAGTCTTGATGTTTCAGCCACCCACAACTTCTTAGCAGAAATCTCACTCTGAACTTCGCTCACCAACATCCCAGAAGAGAGAGACGCTGATCTTCTCGCTGCATGCTGGGAACAGGTGATTGCCAAGACATTAATGAATCCAACAGCGAATAAACTGCTCTCCCATTGTTTCAGTTGAACTCAAGCCGTTGCCCTTGAGTTGTGTTTGCACACTGAGGAGTCCCAGAGGAGCTGCAGAGGAAAGGCTCGATGCATATTCCCAACAGGTCAACCCCAGAACTCTATAAATGTCCATCACAGGAAATGAATTGTGAGAGATCAGAGGATTTTGACTCCTTCATGAGGCCACAGATATGCGACAGGCAATGTTCAGAATAACAGTTCCGTTTTGAGGTGAATGGATACCAACAGTCAATTTTACCAAGAGCTTTCTTTGCAGCCCAGGTGCTTGTATGGAGAGCAGCAAGGGCCACACCAAAACCAGAAATCTACGCCTCCTCTGTGAGAGTTGCTGGTAAATAGTTTATGTATCATCACAATTTTCAAAAACACTATCCCAGAATCAGGATAAACCTACACTTTAAAACATATTACAGAATATTGTACATATATTCATTACCATTTTGATGGCATTTATGTAATGACCTATCGTAGCACCTTTTCTATGTGTGTCTAAGTTTGCACAATACTACTTGTATTGCCAGAGTATAAATAACTTCAGAGGTTATCACAAAACCTGAGGGATTTAGCATGATGCCTCCAGTACTGGAAGAAAACCCAAAACATAACCAGAAACCCTGGAATGCCTAAATTCCTTAAGTGAGATGATGTGTGTGGAAAATTACTTATGGTAAACAATAGATAATGCTAAGTGTCAATCCTCTGCTTTTGATGAGCAGGACAGAAAGGAATAATTTTTAGGGAGAAAGTATAGGGACACATTCCCATTATGATACAATATAGCATAACAATAGACCTACCAAAATATCTGTTTAAATAAAAATCATTATTGTAGAAGAAGTTATGTTTAGAAACGTATTCATTCACTAACTAGGGGTTTTCATCTTTATCTTACAACACATGGATGCTTGGGGAGGAGAGTTGCAAACAATTTATTAACTGTAATAAATCCCTAAATCTTGTGAGTAATCTACTTCATACACCACCTCCCCCCTTTAGAAATATTATATTTTGGGGTCACTCATAAGTGACTTCATTCTCGGTCACCTGACTTTGAGATGACTGATTGGGAAAGAAAGATGCAGAGATGCTTGTTCTGTGGGAACTGAGCCGATGGTCTCCATAAGGGATATGTTTAGGAGACAGGAGACACTGAGTTCCTCAGAAGCCGTTGGGTATGCTGCCTCACTTATGCCCACAGAGGCTTTATTTTTCTCAGCAAGATATCTGCACCAGAACCACTGAACAGAAATGTCCTTCGCCTCTGTCAAGTCTCTGTTAGATCTGTTAGGTCCCACACAGTACCATCTTTAAAGAATCTTTTAAAAACTCTGCTCCATGGATTTGCTTGACAGACCTTCTTCATTCTTCAAACCTTTACTGAGTGCACATTTACACAAGGTGTTGCCCTAGTGTTTAGAACACAATTGAGAGGCCCAACTAGGACCTGGAGGAGCGCATATTCAAGATGGAATGAGGGGCTTTGACAACTATTAAGTGCTCCATTCCCAGAGCTGACCAAGCAAACACTAACGGAAAATAATGATAATTTGTAGATTACATACAATTGTTACAAAGATTCCTGCACATATTGAGTTCATCTTCCCATTAGATTGTACGTTGGTTGAAGGACAGTGTTGGAGACCAGCTCCAACAGGGGTCTCAGGAGACGAATGGATGGTGAGGAGTCGGGAAAAGAGGGGGTGGAGAAACAACACAGACACCAAAGTGAAGGTATTCATCACAATCTTTACTTGTGAAGTTGATTATATATACTTTTCATTTTGGCAGGCTTACAGTACTTGTGGTTACAAAACAGGAATCATTATTCAAACAAAACAAAATATTACGTAGCTACAATTAGAATAGAAGAATGTATCTTGGCTTATGCATAAGCAAGCATTTGTACTTTCAGTTCGAGTTTGCTTTGAGCTGTTTCTGCTTAGTTAACTTTTAATAATAGTTACAAATGTCCCAAACTATTGGCCTATACCTTGACTATTCTTTCTTGACTTACTGACTGGAACCGGTGCCATTGTTACGGCAAGTAGTTGATTTGTTATTACTTGTAATCAAACAAAAGTAAGAGCAAAAACCATTGTGTACAGGAACAAAAACAAGTTGCCCAGTACTAAGCACTAATCTATCTTTTTAACATTAATTTTCCTTCTCTAGATTTTAATTTAATTTCTCAAAAACTTCCTTGACAGGAATACAGGGAGTTTTTCTTTAAACATTAACAATTTACACTCCACAGCCGAATCATTGCATTTAGAGCAAACAGATCTATGCTTTAAAAGTAGTTGCATTAATTTGGGGAAAGTCATGATTTTTCTTTTATACTTAATGGTCATATGAAAAATTCAAAACTATACTTATTAATGGAATACAAAAACAAATCAGCCCATTCCCAGAAACATACTGCGTTTCTCCAGAGGATGGATGCTTCGCGTCATCCACCTCAGTAGGGCCTTGCCATTGCCTGAGTCAGGGAAGGGGCACTGCAGGACAGGGATCAGATCTTATCCTCTTTGGGTTTCTTAGTAGATCTGGCTTAGGACTAAATTAGACCCTCTATAAAAACAAAATTGGTTTGAATTAAAACTAACCACTACCAAGAAAAGAAATTTTAAAATCCTAAATGAAAAAGAGAATTTTTTATTTTGAAGAATTTTATAACTAGAAGGCTCTGACGTATTGTAAGAGGTAATAATTTGTCTTCCCTTTCCCCTTTATGCTAGAAGAAGCACAGGTGAAATAAAAAAAAAAAAAACCTGAAAGAGCTGGCACAGTGGTGCACGCCTGTAACCCAGCAGCTCAGGAGGCTGAGGCAGGAGGATAGTGAGTTCAAAGACAGCCTCAGCAAAAACAAGGCACCAAGAAACTCAGTGAGACCCTGTCTCTAAATAAAATATAAATAGGGCTGGGGATGTGGCTCAGTGGTCAAGCCCCTGAGTTCAATCTCCGGCAACTGCCCCCCTACACCCCGGCCCCAAAAAAACAGAACTGAAAGAGATGTTAAATGCTGAATTGAGTGCTGAATCTCCAAGACAGGAGGGAGGCTTTTTCCTGGTGAATTTGTTAAGATTTTAAACCTACCAGTTAGGGGTAAGGGCATCCCTGCATGTTAGGTGAAAGAGCCCAGCCTCCCCCAAAGTGTTTCCTTGGACCAGCATTACTGGGAACACTTTGAACTCACTGACTGAGGCCAAATGTTCTGCACAATGACCTCTGATCTTTCCCTTGGCTCCAGGCACTCACACCACATGGAAGGATATGAGGACAACTCTGGGCCAGGCCAGATAGCTCATAGATTTCACAGTAATAAATTCACATTGCCAAAAGTACCTGAAATCATTCAGATATTTTTCTGAACAAATTGACCTTGTACTGTGTGTGTGTGTGTGTGTGTGTGTGTGTGTGTGTGTTTTAAGCAATTTACTGGGCAACATGAAAATTGAATTTAAAAATTTTAATCATTTCTTGTGCTAGTGAGATCAAATAGGAATCATTGTTTCCCTGATGTGCATAAGGGTTTTCATGATCACACCATTCTTCCTCGTTTTGTTCATGCCCATTTTTTTTTTCGTTTGAGGAAATGAATCCCTAATTTTAGTCGGCAAAACATTTCATTTATTGCCAAAGCAAAAATAAAAAAAAAAAGTTCTTCTTTTAAGACTCTAGACTTATTTATTTTATTTTGTTTATATTTAGATAGATTTTAAAATTAGTTGTGCTTAACTGAAGCACCGAGTTTCTATTGAAATTTAAATACTTTAAGCTTCTTAAGGCCCTGAGATTTAGAATTTTCATGAAAGCTGTGTTGGCCTATTAATCATGTGCAATGAATTATTAGAACCAAAGACAAGAATGTCTGGGCATTGAATATAATAAGACAGTATACTAATATATGGTATTATCATCAGGTAACAAACTATCACTACAAATAATAGTTATTACATGATAAATTTTCTGAGTCAATTTCTTTTTTTGTTTCTTAAATCATAATTGTTAATACATATTAAATGTACAAATTAATGTACATTACGCAAATAAAGGGATTTACTGATGTTTCCCTACTGTCATTAATATATTGTGCATTAATTTCAATTCTTTTTTCTGTAAAATGGGGATAATAGGTTATCTTATAGGTTGTTGTGTAAACCAAATAAGTTAATGCATGTAAAAGTCTTATAGGCATTTAATTAGTGTTAGGTATTTTTTTATCTAATGTGTGTCTCTATTCGTTACTCAATTAGAAAAATCGTGATTGAATTAAGGTATGTAAAAATTCATCTTTTCAAAAAAATTCACTGAGTTTTGATAGAATAGATTATCCAAAATTTAATCTAATTTTTACAGAAAACATGCCACTTTTAAACTACATTAAACAAGGTTTTTAAAGTCAGGCATTCATGTGTATTGAAGCAATCTAAGAAGACTCACATTCAAAATATTTTTCTATGAAATATGCCCTAGATGATTATGATGATTATGGTTATTATTATTGCAGAGCAGAGGGTTTACTATTAAGTTGATCTAATTCCTATGCTGCATTATATAAATTCTAAGGAGCAAGTACATATTGTGTCACAAAGTGTCATTCATGAGTTATGATTGTTAATAATGGATTCTAATGGTGACCATGATGATTATTCAATCTAATGCCCTACATTAATAAAGAGCATAGCAGATAAGGAAAATTGTTTGGGTACCATTCTTCACCCTACCCCACACCCGTGACCTACAAGAAATTAGCCAATAAAACCAAGGAAAAACTTATATGTAGATAAAATTATATAAACATACATTGGGAGATTTTTTTAATGCCCCATGAAATTGTCCCTCCTGAACTGACCTTTATATTTAAGACCTTTACAATAGCAGTATGCACAACTTCAGAGATTGTATTTTTAAATCCCTGAACATTTACGTTTAGTTTTCCCTTTTACACATCCACAGACCATGTACCATTTTCTCATAGTAAAATCGGCTGGAACTGCCTTCTATGTAAAATTTTATTTCTTTTTCTGAAAACATCTAGATATCTACCTATAAAAGAGATTGTCATATTGATCTTTTTGATACGGGGAGTTAAAAGAAAGTACATGTCACTGATTTCTAAATGACTTGAGGTTTATCCAGGTAGTTGATAGAGAAAACAGAGAACGTAAGAAATGTCAGGTACATGTAGTTTCCAGCTCCATTTCAAAGTTGATTTATTGTAAATCAATGCTAATAAGGTAACCTCTTTTTTAGGGAAATTATTTAGAGAAAGCGATACCTACAACTGACCTAGATAGTGTGGTGTTTTTAGTCATTTCTGGATAAACTTTTACTACAATTTTCGTGAACACCAAGTATCACAAGAATCCCTACTTTCTCTATTTCCTTCTCTACTTTCTCTATTCTGCTGGGAGATTTCATATTCATCCTTTGTTGTAACAGTTGCCTTCAAGACAATGACTCCCAAATCCACACCTGCAGTTCTAGGGTGTCTGTGAAGGGCATTTCTACGTGATTATCCCACAGATAACTCACATTCAACATTACTCAAATCAAATCCACCAAAGCCTCCTCTACATCTGCTATTCGTCACATATTCCTGTTATCCTTAGTGATCCCAAGAGCTAGCCAGCCTGCCCAAACTGATTTGTTGTCTTTACCATGTCCTCTTCAACTAGGACTTAAAAGTTCTCCATATCTTTCTCCATGAGGGCTTCAGAGATTTTCTCCCACCTTCAACACAGCACGTCTTCAGATATAGACCACTTCATTTTGATCTTGTTTTAGCACTCAGATCACTCTTTTGAACTAAACAGGTGTGTCTAAAACCTGGGGAACCAGGTTTCACAGTTATCGACCCCTGCTCCTTGGACTCACACGCACAAATCCATGAGTGGGTCTATCTGCGTGTTCTAGACCTAGAGATCTGATGATTTTCTAAAACCCAGTCTATCTTCCTTCAGATGTCCCTGTTTTCAGTCTGCACTCACCTGAAAGAGATTTATGGTCCCCTATTGTTGATACTCTGCAATCATTGATGTCCATGCTCATACCCAAGCCTGGCTTCCAGAGACACACCTGGGCTCTCTGGTGGCCCATGGCATGGTAGGGGGTGGCACGTTTCCCGAGGTTTCCATTGCCAAGTACCTTGCTTAGAAATCAGGCCTGACACAGCTTCACAGAGCCTAGTCCCGGCCCCATAGGCTGATACCCTGCCACCTCCCCTGAAGTAGCAGGCTCCTCAGAATGACCAAAAGCTTTGCAGCATCCACTGGTACTATCCCACCAGCCCCTTGAAGCCTAGCTGAAGTCTCCATAGAAACAGGGTACATCTCTATGGAAATGGGCTCCCTCCTCCCGCCCCAGTGTGATGCAGCTTTCAGAGAAGCTCAATAGTGAGGGTCTTTCCATTTATAGCAATTAGGATAACCAAGTGTTCTGAGCTTGCTGAGCCTCAGATGGCAGATTCCTGCTATATTCTTTGAGATTTCTGCCGTCAATGTTGCCTGAGATGCCAATTTGCCATCCCACTAACTATAAAACAGTGTTCTCAGTCAAGACCAATCCCACAACCAATAACACACACACACACACACACACACACACACACACACACACACACACACACACACACATGCACACGCCCATCCATCATGGTGAGCAAGGCTTTCTATCTGTGATACAGACCGAATGCACCCACCAATCACATTCACTGCTTCAAACAGATCCTGATCAGCAAACAACTGATGTCACTTGTAAAATGTGATATTTCCTGGACTATCACTGTGATAAAAAAA
Organism: Ictidomys tridecemlineatus; assembly: GCF_052094955.1. Classification (NCBI taxonomy): domain Eukaryota; kingdom Metazoa; phylum Chordata; class Mammalia; order Rodentia; family Sciuridae; genus Ictidomys; species Ictidomys tridecemlineatus. The sequence continues at coordinate 38,050 of NW_027523080.1, read as the reverse complement.
GTAGAGAAATGCAAAAAAATGGGAGAAAATACTTAACCCCTTAGAGACCTATAAAAATATTTAGATGTGGTTCCAACCAATCCTGAGTTAAAAATCATCTTGAAAAAATGCTTTCACTTCTATTTATCAATTTACTTACTTACTTACTTACTTACTTACTTACTGCAGTACTGGGGATTGAACCCAGTGGCATTCTACCATGAAGCTATATCCCCAGCCCTTTCAATTATTTGGGGCGGGGAGCCTTGCAGAGTTTCAAATTTATGATTCTCCTGCCTTAGTCTACCAAGTACCTGGGATTACAGGCAGGTACCACTCTTCCTTATTAATTACTTATTTTTAAAATAAGGCTATTTTTAAAAATTTAACTATAATTTGTACTCAAAGAATGCACAGATCTAAAGTGTACAGGTTTATAATATTTTACATATATATGAACTAAAAAAATCGGGATATAAAACATTTCCATCACTTTAGAAAATTCCTTCATGCTTCAACTGATATCACCCCTGAGCTCCGAAAAAAAAAAAAGACCACCATTATTACTTGACCATTATAGCTATTTTGCTAATTTTTGAAGTTTATTTAAAGGAAACATACAGTATTTATTTATTTATTTATTTATTTATTTATTTATTTATTTTAAAACAGAAGATGCAGTTTTATTGTGGAATATTTTGTTTTCCATTAATTTGTTTTGTGCACATGCTTTATTTTAATACATTTAGTCCTTTTTCTAGACATTATTGGATTACATCAATTCAGATATGTAAATACTTTTCCATTTTCATATTCCCTAAATTAAGGCGCCTTTTTAAATTGGTAAATGTTTAATGTAGTTTTTCTTTTCTGAAAAACTTTTGTCGACTTGAAAGACAGTATTACAATAGATAGCACCTTAGAAATCAAAATAGATAGACCTTCCAATAAACTCATTCATTTAACAAATATTTGCTGATGTTTCTCTTCTGTGAGAGATAAGACTAGGCAGTAGGAAATCCAGTGCAAGGAGACAAGGTCCTAATCATTTTAAGAGTTCTTGAAAGTAAAATAAATATGTAAAACCAAAACCTTAGTCTATAATCTAGTAAATTATCACTGCAGAATAATGCGGATACTTTTAAAATGCTGTAGGGTGGGCTGGGGTTGTGGCTCAGCTGGGTTTGATTCTCAACACCATATAAAAATAAAATAAAGGTATTATGTCCAACTACAATTAAAACAAAATATTTGAAAGAGAAAATGCTATAGGGTATCCAAGGAGAGTGAGAATAATTCTGAATGTGGTTTTCAGAGGAGAAAAGCTCATCAAGTGGAATTATTCCTGGCAGGGGAAGAACCTATGCAAAGGCAGGGAGGTGTGACATGTCAGGGTGAACTGGAATGACTTGCTCTAGCAGAACACTAGTAAAGGGCAGGTTCTCTTAAACATGAATAACAAACAGAACATTTTAAAAAGAAAAATCGACTTTGAAAGATACATAAAAACCTTATTTCACAATAAATTCCAGAAAGTGTAAAAAAATCAAGTTGTTATATTGAATGACAGAAGTGAAGTAACTCAAATTCTGTTTCTTCCTGTTTATAATAATATAATGTCTGTGTTATATTTAATCTATTGTGATTTTAAATTTTATTTTATTGTGGTAAGAACACTTAACCTAAGATGTATCCCCAAACAAACATTCAGGTATAGAAGACAGTGTGGTTAAGAAGAACAAATTTGTCCAGCAGATGTCTAGAATGTGTTCATCTTGCATTATTCACACTGTATGCCCAGTGAGGAATACCTCATGTAATCTGTAGTTTTAATGCAGGGATAGGTAGTATCACAGGGTCTGTGGATAAGAACTCTGCCTGAAGTGGTGCAGAGGACATCAAAACTTCATGAACACACTCTTGACTGTGTAATGAAGGTGGCTCAATTAAGACCCACATTCAATACAGTTTTTTTTCCCTTCTCAATTTAAGGATCACTAGTAAAAAGATGATAATCTGAAAATTGCAGGTATACTATTAAAATTCAACACTTACCAAAGCAATTGTTCAGAGCTTTGATAAAGAATTTTTTTTTTGAGAGAGAGAGAGAGAGAGGGAGAGAGAGAGAGAGAGAGAGAGAGAGAGAGAGAGAGAGAGAGAGAGAGAGAGAGAGAATTTTTTAATATTCACTTTTTAGTTTTCAGTGGACACAACATCTTTATTTTATTTTTATGTGGAGCTGAGGATCAAACCCAGTGCCCCATGCATGCCAGGGAAGTGTGCTACTGCTTGAGCCACATCCCCAGCCCCAACAAAGAATTTTTGAGAGGCAATGTGGTTTTCACTGACCTAGGTTAGAATTGCCTGCATGCTGGTAGAGTATTTCCATTATTCAACCATTTGTACGCCACTTAATTATGAGATAATAATAACAAATCTGAGGTAAATATACTTTATGTCCTAGAAATTCTTTGTATTTACTTCTATTGGTCATGGTTTGCTTTACTGCAGGTTCTTTTATGTATTATTTCCCAGTTTTTTAATACATGAAAGGGATCAAAAACCCCGTGGGCCCACAGTTCAAATCTGACCTGTTATGAGTGTTTTTGTAAATAAACTTTTGTTAGAATAACCATGATCATTCATGTACATATTGCCTATGGCTACTTTTAAGCTTCAAAGCAAGAATGTAGTAATTAATACAGATTAAGTGACTGAAAAACCTAAAATTTAAGCTACCTTTTCCCTCAAAAAAAAAAAAGTTTACAAATACCGTATCTGTTACATGTACAAAAATTTTGTAAGAAAAAAACTGAAGGCATTCCCTCTAAAATCTGGAACAAGACAGGGATGTCCTCTATCACCACTTCTATTCAATTTAGTTCTCGAAGTACTAGCCAGAGCAATTAGACAGACAAAAGAAATTAAAGGCATAAAAATAGGAAAAGAAGAAATTAAATTATCGCTATTTGCAGATGACATGATAATTACTTAACAGACCCAAAAGGATCTACAAAGAAGCTGCTAGAGTTAATAAATGAATTCAGCAAAGTGGCAGGATATAAAATCAACATGCACAAATCAAAGGCATTCCTGTATATCAGCAACAAAACCTCTGAAATGGAAATAAGGAAAACCACTCCATTCACAATATCCTCAAAGAAAATAAGATACTTGGGAATCAACCTAACAAAAGAGGTGAAAGATTTATACAATGAAAACTACAGAACCTTAAAGAGAGAGATAGAAGAAGATCTCAGAAGATGGAAAAATGTACCCTGTTCATGGATAGGCAGAACTAACATCATCAAAATGGCGATACTACCCAAAGTTCTCTACAGGTTTAATGCGATGCCAATCAGAATCCCAAAGACATTTCTTGTAGAAATAGATAAAGCAATCATGAAATTCATATGGAAAAACAAAAGACCCAGAATAGCAAAAGCAATTCTAAGCAGGAAGTGTGAATCTGGAGGTATAGCGATACCAGAGCTCAAACTGTACTATAAAGCAATAGTAACAAAAACAGCATGGTACTGGTACCAAAACAGGCAGGTGGACCAATGGTACAGAATAGAGGACACAGAGACTAATCCACAAAGTTACAACTATCTTATATTTGATAAAGGGGCTAAAAACATGCAATGGAGGAAGGATAGCATCTTCAATAAATGGTGTTGGGAAAATTGGAAATCTATATGCAACAAAATGAAATTGAATCCCTTTCTCTCGCCAGCCACAAAAGTTAACTCAAAATGGATCAAGGAGCTAGATATAAAAACAGAGACACTGCGTCTGATAGAAGGAAAAGTTGGCTATGATCTACATATTGTGGGGTCGGGCTCCAAATTCCTTAATAGAACGCCCGTAGCCCAAGAGTTAATAACAAGAATAAACAAATGGGACCTACTTAAACTAAAAGTTTTTTCTCAGCAAGAGAAACAGTAAAAGAGGTAAATAGAGAGCCTACATCCTGGGAACAAATTTTTACCCTCACACCTCAGATAGAGCCCTAATATCCAGAATGTACAAAGAACTCAAAAAATTAAACAATAAGATAACAAATAATCCAATCAACAAATGGGCCAAGGACCTGAACAGACACTTCTCAGAGGAGGACATACAATCAATCCACAAGCACATGAGAAAATGCTCACCATCTCTAGCAATCAGAGAAATGCAAATCAAAACCACCCTAAGATACCATTTCACTCCTGTAAGATTGGCAGCCATTATGAAGTCAAACAACAATAAGTGTTGGCGAGGATGTGGGGAAAAGGGCACACTTGTTCACTGCTGGTGGGACTGCAAAATGGTGAGGCCAATTTGGAAAGCAGTATGGAGATTCCTGGGAAAGCTGGGAATGGATCCACCATTTGACCCAGCTATTGCCCTTCTTGGACTATTCCCTGAGGACCTTAAAAGAGCACACTATACGGATACGGCCACATCAATGATTATAGCAGCACAATTCACAATAGCTAGACTGTGGAACCAACCTAGATGCCCTTCAATAGACGAGTGGATAAAAAATTGTGGCAGCTATACACAATGGAGTATTATGCAGCACTAAGAAACGACAAAATCATAGAATTTGCAGGGAAATGGATGGCATTAGAGCAGATTATGCTAAGTGAAGCTAGCCAAGCCCTAAAAAACAAATGTCAAATGTCTTCTTTGATATAAAGAGAGCCACTAAGAATAGAACAGGAAGGAAGAGCATGAGGAAAAGACTACCAGTAAACTAAGACGAATGGGGGTAGAGAAAGGAAGAGAGAAGGGAAAACATATGGAAATGGTAGGAGACCTTCAGTGATACACAAAATTATAAGAGGTTATGAGGGGAAAGGGGGTGGGGGGAAAAAGGGGAGAGAACTGAACAACAGCAGAGGAGGTAGAGAGGGAAGATGGGAGGGGAGGGGAGGGGAGGGGGGATAGTAGGGGATAGGAAAGGTAGCAGAATACAACAGTCACTAATATGCCATTATGTAAAACGTGAGTATGTAACAGAAGTGAGTCTGTATTATGTATTTGGGGAGTTCAAAATGACTTGTATAGTTGTTAGTACGTATTATATTAGAAACAAAAAGTTGTCGCCCACATCTTTCTCTAGCTGGGCCCAGTTTTACCTTAGAAATTGTATTATTTTAGGGAGTCAACTGTGTGGTCCTCCCAATTATGCAACAGTGTGACGAAAAATCACGCTTCTGTGAATGGGGACAGAGATACTTGACCTTCAGTGTTCTGACTGAAGCTTCCCTGACCACTAGTCCCTTTCTGTGTAGAAATGATTTTAGAAACAGGACAAGGAGCCTGCTGGGAAGAAAAGGACGAGAGTTCAGAGGTCAACATCAAGAGCCTGCAGAGACTCTAAATTCCAAAGCCACTTGCAGCACCAGGGGCCAGGAGCATTGGAACATGGAAACTTGTGTGCAGCATATTTTGAGCTCATCAACTTACGTTTGTGTATTCTTTAGAATGACAAAACCTCCAAACTAATAGAATTCTGGAAGTTGTGAGGGTCCCAAACAGTTGATATTAGACTTCTTGGCAAAAGGAGAGAACTCATGCCATTAATTGGACAAGTACAATATTCAACTGTATTTGTACCACCAAACTTGTGAAGCAGTTCATGCAGCTTATGCTGAAGAAGAAAAATAGCATTTGTAAAACTCATTTCCCGATATGAAATATTTTTACTACAAAGACATCTGTCTCTGTATAACAAAGTTATAAATCATCTGGGGAAAATTATTTCCTGTAACTCTACCTTGTATGGATGCTAAAGCATCAATCACTTTTCTTGTACAAATGCTATTTTGGTTCCAATATTAATAAATATAAACCTATTTCCTCTGTTGACCTCTCAGTCATATTAAAACAACTGCTGCCTTAGTAATGCTTTTCTCAGGCAGCACGTACATCCTAGCCAAGCTAGATTAATTTTATCTGCTTTCCTGTTTCTCTTTAACACAGTACAATAATTTAATTCAATATGAAGTAAACTTTAACATATCCAAATTTTTGTACAGTATTTATTTTGTATCTGGCTTCTTTTACCCAGAAAAATTTTTTTAGGTTTGTCAATGTTATTAATGTTCCAGTATTTGTGTTTCTAAAGTAACTGAATTATTCCACTGCATGATAAACCGTGATTTCTCTTCTGTCCTTCGGCTAAAGGCATAATATTTGTTTGAGTTATTATGAACTTTTACACAAGAATTTTTGTGAACTGTGCATTTATTTTCCTTGGAAATATGCTAGGAATGGGATTGTTTTGAATAGAATAACTACATATTTAACTAAATTAAAAATTCCTAAATATTTTTCAAAAGTAGTGTGTAGACTTCAAATTTCACCTTGAGTATCTATCGAAATACCTAGAAAGCATGTTGTTTTCATGATTATAATAACAAAAAGAGCAGAAGAAAATGCAAATTAATGACTTTCCTTGACTTTAATAGAGATGAAAATTATAAAGCAAACAACTAACCGAAGTCTGGGGAGAGATAAGCAACCAAAATAATCCAGGCATTTTTTTAACTATGGGAGAACCCACTAGATACATAGGAGTTTATTTATAAAAAAAATAAACTCAAATAAAAAATAGTTAATGGATTGCTAAAGACTAAGTATAGACTGGTTTGAGAGCATAAAGACCCAGAGGGCTATAGACATAAGATGTTTGTATTTTTTCTTTTTCTCCATGGATTCCACCAAATGCTCCCAGGAAGATAGGGAAGTATTCTTAGAAAGTGTCTTTAACGGTATCATTTCTTGGATAGGTGGAGGGACAAAGAGCAGCAACAGCAGCCAAAACTCCTCCCAGACCCATTTCCTGATTTTTTGCATAGAACAAAAGTTGTAATCTTCAGAGGCAAGAGTAAGAAAAACTGTTACATTAGGACACTCAAAGGAAAACCTTTGTAGCTATGGAAAGGGACAGGCAAAAATGTCTAACGTCGGGAGGAATAAGAACTAGGCTCAGCCATATTGCTAGAAAGTGGGTCACTGTGAAGGCCATATCCCTGTGACTGACTTTACAGTACGTAAGGCAGGGCTTCCTGGAAACATCAGAAATCCCTTCTCTGTTTCCCACTAGTCCACTAACATGCATTGACTGAAAATAACAGTAGAATACAGCTGAGAATTCTTCAAGAAATAGATTATCTCTGGAGAACAGCAAAAATAGAATACACAAAAGCAAGCAGGGAACAATATTAACAAACTCAACTCAACCATATAGAATAAGGATAACATTACAGTCAATTGAGATCAATCCCAGAATGCAAGGCTGGTTCGATATTCAAAAATTTAATCAACCGAATTTTCAGAGTAACAGACTAAATAAGAAAAAAAATATATATCATTTCAATAGATGCAGGGAAAATAAGAAAATTCAATATCTATTTATGATAAAAACTATACCTAAATAAACCTAGGGGCAAAGTCTGGTAGAGTGCATGCTTAGTATGCATAAGGCTCTGAATTCAAAACCCAGCACACATAAACCAAAAAAAAAAAAAAACAAAAAAAACTACTTGTAAAAAATGGATAGACATTTTTTAACTTGATAAAAGGCATTGAGTAAATGTAATGTGCCAGACACATAGCTTATATTATCTAAATGCTTTTTTCAGAAGTTGTGAAATAGATATCATTAATATCCTAAGCAATGAACAAACTGAGGAATAGAGATGAGCTGACTTTTTTTATAAACAACATCTAGTAAACAACAGATGGATTTCAATCCACATCTATCTGGACCAAGATCCTACTGGTTAATATAATATTTTTCATTTAAGATTGAAAAAAAAAAAGAAATTTTAGTTCAAAACAATGGATCACGGATTACCATGGGTAACATAATAGAAAATCAGTAATTGTATCAATCATTCTTTTTTCAGGAAATGTAATGTTTGGTGAGGTAAATCTTATAATACAAAAGAAGAAAAATACCTAAGTATATATCATTTGTCAAAATTTTTTGTATCTTATAAAACTTAAAGAAATAAAAGTTTCTACTGAAAAAAATAGAACAATGTATTTAAAAGCAGGTGACTTATAATTTTACTTTTAAGAAATAATCAGAGATGATCACAGATACATATGTATGAAAGCTTCTATTCCAATATTTATGATAGTAAATGGAATGGAAGGTTTCTATGTTCAATAAAATGGGAGATATTAACTTAATTTCATGTTAGGAAATTAAGATTATAAGGCAAACAACTAAATCGAGTACAACAATACTGGAAAATTTTGCTTTGGATATTTTAAAGATAGATAAAGTTAGAATGGGATGAATGTAAACAGAGCATTGATTTTGTTACCTGTTCTATTCTTCTGAATAACTTTCTGCATTTTCTTCATTTTTCCACAATGAAAACTTATTACTTGAAATAACAGACATACAAAAATGAATTCATCACAGTGAAGCACAGTGTTAGGAGGGAGATACTGCAGATTCAATGAGACACATGGGTTGATAGCTGGTTGTGCATTTATACCAAGTCTCCATTTATTCTTACAAAAGAGCACCCATGCAAAAGTCTGTGAGAAGTTATGCTCTCTCTAAAGTCACTCCTATACGTCTGTTTCCAGAGTCCAGGCATCTCTGTATACAATATTATTTGCCATGTTGCTGCAGATTAACAAGCCTGTTTGGGGTGCTCTCAGTCCATTCTCGTCATGTTCTCTTTTTCTCTGTTTTGTAGCTATGATACCATTAGAAATGAGCAATCAATCATTTGTCACTGAATTCATCTACTTAGGATTTTCCAACCACTCCAACCTACAGGGCTGGTTCTTCCTGCTATTTCTGGTCATTTACCTGACCACTCTCCTGGGGAACATGCTCATAATAGTGGCCACCAGGGTCAGTCCTGCTCTCCACACTCCAATGTACTTTTTCCTCAGCAATTTGAGATTCTTGGAGTCTGCTACACATCCACCACCCTCCCAGTACTGCTGGTAAACTTCTTCTGGGAGAAGAAGGCCATTTCTCATGAGGGCTGCATTTCCCATATCTTCTTTTTGGTGACAAGTGCAGGCACAGAAGGCGTCTTACTGGCTGTGTGGCCAGTATGACTGCTGTGTGGCCACCTGCCGTCCTCCTCAGTACCCAGTCATCATGAGTCTGAAGGTCTGTGTTGGCCTGGTGACTGGGTTCTGGCTGTGTGGGCTGGTGAATTTGGTCACACACACGGTGCTGGCCATCACACTCACTCTGTGTGGGCCCCACCAGTTCAGCCACTTTCTCTGTGACACCCCATTGCTCCTGAAGATCTCCTGCTCAGACACCTCTGTCAAGGAGTCTGCACTCCACGTGGTCAGTGCCACCATTGGCCTCAGCCCCTGCCTCTTCACTGCAGGCTTCTACACACTTATCATGGCGGCCATTTTGGGGATTCCCTCTGCCCAGGGCAGGAGGAAGGCCTTCTCCACCTGTGCTTCCCCCATCACTGTCGTGGTTGTCTTCTATGGAACAGCCAACTTCCACTATTACAGGCCCAGAGAAGGCTGGACATGGACACCCTGGTCTCTGTGCTCTTCTGTGTGGTGAGCCCCCTGTTAAGCCCCGTAATTCACAGCCTGAGAAGCAACGAGGTCCAGAGTGCCCTGAGGAAGCTGGCTGGAGGGTGTGCATCTCCTTGCACGATCAAAGTCTAGACCAATCTTCAAACTGGAGTATACAGTCATCTGAAAATAGATGCCTCCCAGGGACTTGTAGGCACCTGGTTTGAGTCTGTATCAGGAGCTTCAACTCCAACTCCCACTTTTAAAATCTCTGAGACTCCTTTCTCTCCTCTCTTTTCACAAACACCCTTTTTTCACTTTCAGGTTCAAGTGTGTTGGACACCTTGTGTGGGTGTTCAGCACCATCTCTGTCCTTCTGTGTTCTTCCCACACCAGAGGGACAGAAAGTACGAGAACCTCGTTTCCCACACACCCCTTCCTGCAGGCCTTCATTTTAGGAGGTTCTGTCAACATCAGCCAAACACTAGGCAGAGAGGAAGAAAGAAAAGGAAGAAAACGGGATCTTTTGGATTCCATAGCAGCAGCAGCAAACCAGCTTTGTAGAGGCAGGAACTAATCTCCTTGGTGCCAGGAGCTGTGTGTGCAGGTTCCTAGACAGTTGTTCCTGAATGTGGGTCACAGTAGCGTGGAATGAGCGTCTCTTTCCAGGGAAGTTAGGGTTTCCATATATGGGGTGGTGTCACCTGCTCTATTTTTCTTTTTTTTCCAGATCTCCCAACCATTTTATAACTTTTTTCTGTGTCAACTTCCTCTACCCTAAGACAACAAGAGTCGTTCTTCATCTCTACCTGAACATGGTTGCACTGACCACAATAGTGGTTTACATCAGAGATGGTTCTAGATAACAGATCTGAGGAGGTAGGTTGGATGTCTGACCTGAGGGAATTGAATATGTTGATGATGTCACAGCCCATGGGAAAAAGAGACCTGATAATTCCTGGTGTGCAATGACCCAACAGAGACTTTAAGTTATCGTGGCCTGAAATAAAATGTCTATGGAAAACTGAGCTTTGGAATAACACCATCGACCTTCAGGGTGGGAATGAACATTACAACATGACTACAGACTGCTGTTACTGACTGGAGTGGGAGACTTACAGAAAGAAAATGATAGGTTCAAGCATTATATTCCTCCTTCAAGTCAGGTTCAGATCATGAGAAATATTTTCTCTCTGGAAACTGATAAAGGTTAATATCAGAATAAAACATCCAATTCTCCAAATTGCAGAAGTACAAAGAAAATTATAAATCCACAATTTCTCCAGGTCTCTCTTATGTCAATTAGGACATTAATGTAGGAATGAATGAGACCCTGTTAATTAGAATGGCAAAATACCAGTGGAATTAGACAAATCTCAGAGCCTTGAATTCTGAAATCTCAATTAATCCTCTTTGCGGTCAGAAGCAGCATCTTCTCCCTGGTGGAGACTAGCTTTCCCTAAATTGAAGACCCTATGGTGACTCTACCTGGGTACTTGTCTTTTTTTTAAGAGAGAGTGAGAGAGGAGAGGAGAGGAGAGGGGAGAAAGAGAGAGAGAGAGAGAGAATTTTTAATATTCATTTTCTAGTTCTCGGCGGACACAACATCTTTGTTGGTATGTGGTGCTGAGGATCGAACACGGGCTGTACGCGTGCCAGGTAAGCGCACTACTGCTTGAGCCACATTCCCAGCCCAATTGTCTTTAAGATGCTCATCAATCATCCCACATTGTCACCAGACTCTTAGTTGGCGTCTGATCCTAGAACGCCTCAGGTAAGAGTATAAAATATAGCCCAGGAGAGTATAAGGGTCACACCAAAATAAAAGGTAAATATTTTACTGTTTTTTGTTAATAGGAGTCTTAAGAATATATAAGAGAATTTGTTTGAGTCTTCTAGACCAAATAAGTCAGGACATATTGCTGGATCATCTTGAATGCAGTCACAGGGACGTAATCACCAGAAATGTTAGGGCCAAGGATTTTCCTGAGCCACCGGGAGTGGCTATTAGACGCTCTTTGTTCGATGGACTGAAATCTGGATTCAGTGTTTGCTTAAGTTCAATGACCAATATGATCCTTGAATAATGGAGAGGATGGTGATCAGAAAAAAATAAGGTGTTGGATGGCGTGTTATGTGACCCCTTCCCTGGCCTCACAGCTGGATCTGGAGGAGGGCCTGGAGCACCAGCCTTCGCCAAGGCCTCGTGGACATGCGTTCAGAAGGCAGCACCAGATCCTTGTGAAACCCGCAGCTGCTTTTCTCGGCAGCCTGGGAAGACATTAACAGATGGCATCTTTGAAAAGGGCTCCCTGATTTCAGTGAGAATAAGGGGACTCTGAAGTAGAAGAGGCCATGTGGTGCAGCAGTGATCAGAACATTCGAATCTGTAAAGATTTTTGACAGTGGTAAATGATCGTGGTATTTATAGATGGGAAAAAATGGGCACCCTCCTAGAATAGTACCTGTGCCATGTAATGTGAAACTCTTCTTTTCACACTTCATTGGTGCATTGTAGTGGTCCATAATGGTGGGATTTGCTGACACATATTTGAACATGCACACAAAATAACCATGAACTTTGGCCAATATCATTCCAATATTTCCCTTTTTCTCACCTCCTCCCCTGGTGCCTTGACTCTACTGATCATCCTTCAACTTTCATGATGAGACTCCCTTCCCAACTTTCTTTCCTTTTTTCCCTCTAGCTTTAACAGAGGAAAAACATATGGCCCTTAACTTTCTGAGTTGCTTAATTCCCTTAATGTTCTGAAGATGCATCCATCTTCCAGCATGACATAATTTTGTTCTTTTTTATGGCTGAATGAAATTCCAGTGTGCATATACCAGATGTTCTTTATTCATTCATCCACTGATGTCACCTCGGCTGGTTCATGGGCATGTATGTGTCATTATATTATGATGACTTCGATCCGCTCTGATAAATACCAAGCAGAGGTAGAGCTGGGTCGCAGGGTGGTCCTTGGCTACTCCTGAGAAACCTCCATCCCGATTTCCGTGGTGGTTGTGCTGATTTACATGCCCCCCAACAGGGTGAGAGTGCTCCTTTCTCTCCAATTCTCTCCTTTTCACACTCATTTCTGTTTATATTCTTGGTGGTTGCCTTTGTCACTGAAGTGAGATGAAATCTCAGGGTAGTCTTGAATTGCAAGTATTTTCATATATTTCTTGGCCATTCACAAATTTTATTTTTAGACGTGTCTGTTTAGTTCATTTTGTTTCCCATTTGGTAATTGGGTTATTTGATAATTGGGTTATTTAATAATTGTGGGTTTGATGTTAAGTTTTTTGAGTTCTTTATTAATATTCTGAATATTCATCCTCTTTTAGAAGAGCCCCTCATAAAGATTTTTCTCCCTTTCCGTAGGTTCTCTCTTCATATTCCAATTGTCTCCTTTGCTGTGCAGAACCTTCTTAATTTGATGCCATCCTATTAGCTAACTTTTGGTGTTATCTCCTGAGCTTTGGCATCCTATTAAGGAAGTCATTGCCTCTGCCTGTAGGTTGGAGTATTGTCTTTATTTTTTTCTAGAAACTGCATAATTTCTGGTCTAGTGCCTGGGTCTTTAATGCATTTTGAGTTGATTTTTTGCAGGGTGATCAATAGTTCAGGTCTCATTCTTTTGCATTTGGACAGGGGTGTAGAAGGACTCTTTCAGAGAGTAGATGATAAAGACTGGGGTGCAGAAGAACTGTTGCAGAGAGCAGAAGTTGGAGACTGAGGTGCAGAAGGACTGTTACAGAAAGAAGAGTTTGGATACTGGGGTGCACAAGAATCATTGCAGAGAGCAGAGTTTTCAGACTGAGCTGCAGAAGGACTGTTGCAGAGAGCAGATGTTGGAGACTGGGGTTCAGAAAGACTTTTGTAGAGAGCAGAGGTTAGAGACTGGGGTTTAGAAAGACTGTTGCAGAGAGCAGAGGTTGGAGACTGGGGTGCAGAAGGCCTGTTACAGAGAGCAGAAGTTGGAGACTGGGGTGCAGAAGGCCTGTTACAAAGAGCAGAGTTTGGAGACTATTGTGCAGAAGGACTGTTACAGAGAGCATAGTTTGGAGACTTTATTGCAGGAGGATCTTACAGAGAGCAGAGGTAGGAGAATGAGGTTCAGAAGGACTGTTACAGAGAGCAGAGGAAAAAGACTGGGATGCAGGGCGGTCATTGCAGAGAACAGAGATTTCAGACTGAGGTGCAGAAGGACTGTTGCAGAGAGCCGATTTTGGAGACTGGGGTGCAAAATGACTGTTGCAGAGAGCAGAGGTTGGAGACTGGGGTGAAGAAGGATCATTGCAGAGAGCAGAGTTTGGAGACTGGTGTGCAGAAGGACTGTTATGGAGAGCCGAGTTTGGAGACTTGGTTTCAGAAGGATCTTACAGAAAGCAGAGTTTGGAGACTGAAGTGCAGAAGGACTGTAAAAGAGAGCAGATTTAGGAGACTGTGGTGGAGAAGGACTGATACAGAAAGCAGAGGTTGGAGATTAGGGTGCAGAAAGACCATTACAGAGTGCAGAAGTTGTAGACTGCGGTACAGAAGGACTGTTAGAGATTAGAGATTAGAGATTGGGAAGCAGAAGGACTTTTTCAAAGAAAAAAATTTGGAGACTGGGTTGCAGCAGGACCGTTGAGGAAAGCAGATGTTGGAGAAGGAATGTTACAGAGAGCTGAGTTTGGATACTGGGGTGCAGAAGGACCTTACAGAGAACAGAGTTTGGAGACTGGGGTACAGAAAGAGTGTTAAGGAGAGGAGACATTGAAGACTGGGGTGCAGAAGGATCGTTGCAGAGAGCAGAGGTTGGAGACTGAGGTGCAGAAAAACTGTTACAGAGAGCAGAGGTTGGAGAGTGAGGTGCAGAAGGATCTTTGAAGAGAGCAGATGTTGGAGACTGAGTTGCAGAAGAATCGTTGCAGAGAGCAGAGGTAGAGACTTGGCTGAACAAGGATCGTTACATAGAGCAGATTTGGGAGACTTGGGTGCAGAAGGACTGTTACAGAGAGAACAGGTTGGATACTAGGGTGCAGAAGAAATGTTGCAGAAAGCAGTGTTTGGAGACTGAGATGCAGAAGGACTGTTACACAAAGAAGACTTTGGAGAATTATTAATCAGAAGAATTTTGATACAGAAATCTGAGGTGGGAGACTGGGGTGCAGAAGGACCGTTACAGAGAGCAGAGGTTGGTGACAGGCGTGCAGAAGTACTGTTTCAGATAGCAGAGTTTGGAGACTGGGGTGAAATGGCCTGCTACAGAGAGCAGAGGTTAAAGACTGGGTTTCAGAAGGACTGTTATAGAGAGCAGAGTTTTGAGGCTGGGTTGCAGAAGGATCTTACAGAGAGCAGAGGTTGGTGACATAGGTGCAGGACGACAGTTACAGAGAGCAGTGCTTGGAGCCTGGGCTCAGAAGGATCGTGAAGAGAGCAGAGGTTTAAGACTGAGGTGCAGAAGTACTGTTACAGAGAGCAGAGGTTGGAGCCTGATGTGCAGAAGGATGGTTACAGAGAGCAAATTTTGGTGACTGAGGTACAGAAGGACTGTTACAGAAAGCAGAGGTTAGAAATTGGGGTGCAGAGGGACCGTTACAGAGAGCAGAGGTTGGAGACTGCGGTATACAAAGACTGTAACAGAGAGCAGAGGTTGGAGAATATGGTGCAGAAGGTCTGTTACAAAGAGCAGAGGTTGGAGACTGGGGTGCGGAAGGACTGTTACACAGAGCAGAGTTTGAAGACTGGGGTGTAGAAGGAATGTTGCAGAGAGCAGAGTTTGGAGACTTGTTTGCAGAAGGACTGTTGCAAAGAGCAGAATTTAGAGATGGAGGTGCAGAAGGACTTTTAAAGTGACCATAGTTTGGAGACTGGGGTGCAGAAGGACTGTTGCAGGGAGCAGGTGTTAGAGACTTGGGTGCAGAAGGACTTTTGCAGAGAGTAGAATTTGGAGACTGCGGTGCAGAAGGACTGTTGCACATAGCAGAGGTTGGAAACTGAGGTGCAGAAGGACTATTAAAAAGAGCAGAGTTTGGTGACTGCAATACAGGAGAACGTTTACAGAGAGCAGAGGTTGGAGACTGGAGTGGAGAAGAAATGTTTCAGAGTGCAGATGTTGTAGACTGTGTGCAGAAGAACTGTTGCAGAGAGCAGATGTTGGAGAGTGGGGTGCAGAATGACTGTTTAAGAGAGCAGAGGTTGGAGACTGGGGTATAGAAGGACTGTTGAAGAGAGCAGATGTTGGAGATTGGGGTGCAAAAGGACTGTTACAGAGTGCAGATATTTGAGACTGGGGTGCAAAAGGATCATTGCAGAGGGCAGAATTTGGAGACTGCAGTGCAGAAAGATCATTGCAGAGAGCAGAGTTTAGAGACTAGGGTGCAGAAGAACTTTTACGGAGAGCACAGGTAGGAGACTCGGGTTCAGAAGGAATGATGCAGAGAGCAGAGGGTGATGACGGGGGTTCAGGAGGACTGTTGCAGAAACAAGAGGTTAGAGACTGAGGTGCAGAAATACTGCTAAAGAGAGCAGAGGTTGGAGACTGTTGTGCAGGAGGACTTATAAAGAAAGCAGATGTTAGAGACTGGGGTCCAGAAGGACGGATAAAGAGAGCAGAGGTTGGAGAATCCTGTAGAGAAAAACTGCTATAGAGAGCAGAGATTAAAGACTGGGGTGCAGAACAACTGTTACAGAGAACAGAGCTTGGAGACTAGGGTGCAGAAGCACCTTTGCAGAGAGCAGAGTTTGGAGACTGAGGTCCAGAATTATTGTTACAGAGAGCAGAGTTTGGAGACTGGGTTAGAGAGGAATTTTACCGTGAGCAGAGGTTGTAGACTTGTGTGCAGAATAAACTTACACAGAGCAGAGGTTGGAGACTGGGGTGCAGAAGGACTGTTGCAGAGAGAACTGGTTGGAAACTGGGGTGCAGAAGCATCATTACAGAGAGTAGCTGTTGAAGACTGGGGTGAAGAATGTCTCTTACAGAGAGCAGTGGTTGGAGACTGGGGTGCAGAAGGCCTGTTACAGAGAGCAGAGATTGGAGACTGGGGTGCAGAAAGAGTGTTTCAGTGAGCAGAGTTTGCATACTGGGTTTAAAAGGGTCTTACAGAAAGCAGAGGTTGGAGACTGATGTACAGAAGGACTTTTACAGAGAGCAGAGTTTGGAGACTGGGGTGCAGAAGGATTGTTGCAGAGAGCAGATGTTGGAAACTGGGTGCACATAGACTGTTGCAGTTAGCATAGGTTGGAGACAGGGTGCAGATGGATTGTTGCAGAGAGCAGAGGATGGAGACTGGGGTCCAGAAAGACAGATACAGAGAGTGGAGTTTAGAGACTGGGGTGAAGAAAGCCTGTTACAGAGAGCAGAGCTTTGAGACTGTGGTGCACGAGGACTGTTACAGAGAGCAGAGTTTGAAGATTAGGTTGCAGAAGGATCTTACAGAGAGCAGAGGTTGGAGACTGAGGTGCAGTAGCACTGTTACAAAGAGTAGAGTTTGGAGACTGAGTTGCAGAAAGATCGTAGCAGAGAGCAGAGCTTGGAGACTGGGGTGAAGAAGGACTGTTGCAGAGAGCAGAGGTTTTAGACTGGGGTGTAGAAGGACTGTTGCAGTTTGGAGAGGTAGGAGATTGGGATCCAGAAAGACTCTTAGAGAGAGCAGTGGTTGGAGACTGCAGTACAGAAGGATTGTTATAGAGAGCAGAGGTTGGAGACTGGGATGGAAAAGAACTGTTGAAGAGAGTAGATGTTGAAGACTATGGTGCAGAAGGACTGATGCAGAGAACAGAGGTTAGACTCTGTGGTGTAGAAGGACCGTTGAAGAGAGCAGAGGTTAGAGACTGGGGTGCAGAAGAATCTTACAATGAGCAGAGCATGGAGTCAGAGATGCAGGAGGACTGTGATAGAGAGCAGACGTTGGAGACTGGGGTGCAGAAGGATTGTTGCAGAGAGCATATGTTGGACACTGGGGTGCAGAAAGACTGTTGCAGAGAGCAGAGATTGGAGACTGTGGTGCAGAAGGACTGCTACTAAGAGCAGAGTTTGGAGACTGGTTTCAGATTGATCTTACTGAGAGCAGAGTTTGGAGACTGGCGTGCAAAAGGACTGTTACACAGAGCAGAGTTTGGAGACTGGGGTGGAGAACGCCTGTTACACAGAGCAGAGGTTGGAGACTGAGTTGCAGAAGTCTTGTTACAGAGAGCAGAGGTTGGAGATTGTTTTGCAGAAGGACTGTTACAGAGTGCAGAGTTTAAAGACTGGGTTGCAGAAGGATCAAACAGAGGGCAGAGTTGGGAGACTGAGGTGCAGAAGGACTGTTACCGAGAGCAGAGGTAGGAGACTGGGGTGCAGAAGGGTCGTTGCAGAGAGCAGAGTTTTCAGACTGAGGTGCAGAATGACTGTTGCAGAGAGCAGATGTTAGAGACTGGGGTGCAGAAGGACTGTTGCAGAGAGCAGATGTTGGTAACTAGGGTTCAGAAAGACTGTTGTAGAAAGCAGATTTTGGAGACTGGGGTGCAGAAGGACTGTTACAGAGGGCAGAGTTTGGAGACTCGGGTGCAGAATGACAGTTTCAGAGAGCAGAGGTTGAATACAGAGGTGCCTAAGAATCTTACAGAGAGCAGAATTTGGAGACTGAGTTGCAGAAGAACTGTTGCAGAGATCAGAGGTTGGTGACTGAGGTGCAGAAGGACTCTTACCGAGCGCAGAGATTGGAAACTGGGGTACAAAAGGACTGATACAGAAAGCAGAGATTGGAGTCTGGGTTGCTGAAAGACCGTTACAGAGAGCAGATGTTGGATACTGCAGAACAGGAGGACTGTTACAGAGAGCAGTGGTTGAAGTCTGGGGTGCATAAGTACTGTAGCAGAGAGCAGATATTTGTAACTAGGGTGCAGAAGGACTTTTGCAGAGAGCAAAGTTTGGAGACTTGGGTGCAGAATGACTTTTGCAGAGAGCAGAGTTTGGAGACTGGGGTGCAGAAGGATAGATACAGAGAACAGATTTTGGAGACTGGGGTGGAGAAGGAATGTTATAGAGAGCAGAGTTTGGAAACTGAAGTCAGAAAAATCTTACAGAGAGCAGAGGTTGGAGACTGTGCTGCAGAAGGTGTGTTGCAGGGTGCAGAAGGACTGTTGCATAGAGCAGACGTTTTAGACTGGGGTTCAGAAGGACCATTGCAGAGAGCAGACTTCGGAGACTGGAGTGCAGAAGGAGTGTTGCAGAGAGCAGATGTTGTAAACTGCAGTGCAGAGGTAATGTTGCAGAGAGCAGATTTTAGAGAATGGATTGCAGAAGGCCTGTTACAGAGAGCAGAGGTTGGAGACTGAGGTGCAGAAAGACTGTTACAGAGAGCAGAGTTTGGAGACTGGGGTTCAAAAGGACTGTTGCAGAGAGCAGATGTTGGAGAGTGGGGTGAAGAAGATTCGTTGCAGAGAGAAGAGCTTGGAGACTGGGGTGCAGAAGGCCTGTTACAGAGAACAGAGGTTGGAGACTGGGTTGCAGAAGTCCTGTTAAAGAGAGCAGAAGTTGGGAGACTGAGGTGCTGAAAGACTGTTACAGAGAGCAGATGTTGGTAACTAGTGTGCATAAGGATTGTTGTAGAGAGCAGAGGTTTGAGACTGGGGTGGAAAAGGACTGTTGCAGAGAGCAGAGTTTTGAGACTGAGGTGCGGAAGTCCTGTTACAGAGCGCAGAGGTTGGAGACTCGGGTGCAGAAGGATTGTTACAGAGAGCAGAGTTTGGATACAGGGGTGCAGAAGTATCTTCCCGACAGCAGAATTTGAAGACTGAGGTGCAGATGGACTGTTACAGAGAGGAGAGGTTTGAGACAGGGGTGTAGAAGTACAGTTATAGAGAGCAGAGTTTGAAGACTGGGTTGCTTAAGTATCTTACAGAGAGCAGAGGTTGGAGACTGAGGTGCAGGTGGACTGTTACAGAGAGCAGTGGTTGGAGACAGAGGTGCAGAAGGACCATGCAGAGAGGAGAGGTGTCAGACTGAGGTGCAGAAGAACTGTTACAGAGAGCAGAGGTCGGAGACTGAGGTGTAGAAGTACTGTTAGAAAAAGCAGAGTTTGGAGACTGAGGTTAAGGAGAACTGTTACAGAAAGCAGATGTTGGAAATTGGGGTGCAGAAGGACTGTTACAAAGACCAGACTTTGGTGACTGCGGAATAGAAAAACTGTTACAGAGAGCACAGGTTGGAAACTGGGGGGTAGAAGGAATGTTACAGAGAGCACAGGTTAAAGACTGAGGTGCAGAAGGATAGACACAGAGAGCAGAGTTTTGAGACTGGTGTTTAGAAGGACTGATACAGAAAGCAAAGTTTGGAGACTGGGTTGCCGAAGGACTGTTACAGAGAGCAGATGTTGGAGACTGGGGAGCCTAAGGACTGTTGCAGAGGACAGAAGTTGAAGACTTGGGTGCTGCAGGACACTTGTAGAAAGCAGAGGTCAAAGTCTGGATTGGAGAAGGAAAGTTACAGAGAGCAGTGTTTGGAAACTGGAGTGCACAAGGACTCTTCCAGAGAGCAGAGGTTGGAGACTGGGGTCCAGAAAGATTGTTACAGAGAGAAGTGTTTTAGGACTGGGGTGCAGAAGTACGGTTGCAGAGAGCAGAGGTAGGAGACTGGGGTGCAGAAAGACTGTTGAGGAGAGCAGAGGTTGGAGACTAGAGGGCAGAAGGACTGTTACAGAGAGCAGAGATGGGAGACTGAGGTGCAGAAGGACTGTTGCAGAGAGCAGACATTGGAGATTGGGCTGCAGAAGGACTGTTGCAGAAAGAAGAGGTTGGAGACTGGGCTGAAGAAGGACTGTTGCAGAGAGCAGATATTGGAGACTGTGCTGCAGAAGTAATGTTGCAGAGAGCATATGTTGGAGACTGGGGTGTATAAGGACTGTGACAGAGAACAGAGGTTGGAGACTGGGGTTCAGATGGATCTTACAGAGAGCAGAGTTTGGAGATTGGGGTGCAAAAGGACTGTTGCAGAGAGAAGAGGTTGGATACTGGGGTGGAGAAGAATCGTTGCAGAGAGAAGAGTTTGGAGAATGGGGTGCAGAAGTCCTGTTTAAGAGAGCAGAGATTGGAGACTGGCTTGCAGAAGTCCTGTTACAAAGAGCAGAGTTTGGAGACTGTTGTGCAGAAGGACTGTTACCGAGTGCAGAGTTTAAAGACTGCGTTGTAGAAGGATCTTACAGAGAGTAGAGTTGGGAGAATGAGGTGCAGAAGGACTGTTACAGGCAGCAGAGGTAGGAGACTGGGGTGCAGAAAGTTCGTTGAAGACAGCAGAGTTTTCAGACTGAGGTGCAGAAGGACTGTTGAAGAGAGCAGAGGTTGGAGACTGGGGTTAAGAGGGATGGTTGCAGAGAGCAGAGGTTAAAGAGTGGTGTGCAGAAGGACTGTTACAGAGAGCAGATTTTGGAGATTGGGTTTTAGAATGATACTACAGAAAGCAGAGGTTAGCGAGTGAAGTGCAGAACGACTGTTACAGAGAGTAGAGTTTGGAGACTGGGGTGCAGAAGGACTTTTGCAGAGAGCAGAGGATAGAGACTGGGGTGCAGAAGGACTGTTGCAGAGAGCAGAGCTTGGATACTGGGCTGCAGAAGGACTGTTTTAGAGGACAGTGTTTGGAGACTGGGTTGCAGAAAGAATGTTGCAGAGAGTAAAGGTTGGAGACTGAGGTACGGAAGTCCTGTTACAGAGAGAAGAGGTTGGAGCCTTGGATGCAGAAGGACTGTTGCAGAGAGCAGAGGTTGAATACAGGGGTGTAGATGGATCTTACAGAGAAAGGAATTTTGAGACTGAGTTGCAGAAGGGCTGTTGCGGAGATCAGAGTTAGTAGACTAAGGTGCAGTAGGACCATTGAAGAGAGCAGATTTTGGAGACTGGGGTGCAGAAGGCCTGCTACAGAGAGAAGAGTTTGGAGACTGGCGTGCAGAAGGCCTGTTATAGAGAGGAGAGGTTGGAGACTTGGGTGCAGAAGGACTGTTATAGAGAGCAGAGTTTGGAGACTGGGTTGCTGAAGAATCTTACAAAGAGCAGTGTTTGGAGACTAGGTGCAAGTGGACTGTTACAGAGAGCAGTCTTTGGAGACTGGGGTTCAGAAAAATCATGCAGAGAGCAGAGATGTCAGACTGAGGTGCAGAAGAACTGTTACAGAGAGCAGAGGTTGGAGACTGAGGTGTACAAGGACTGTTACAGAGAGCAGAGTTTGGAGACTGATGTGCAGAAAGACTGTTACAGAAAGAAGTGGTTGGAAATTGGGGTGCAGAAAGACCGTAATAGAGACCAGAGTTAGGAGACTGCAGTATAGAAAAATTGTAACAGGGAGCAGAGGTTTTAGACTGAGGTGCAGAATAATATATACAAAGAGCAGAGGTTTGAGACTGGGTTTTAGAAGGAACTACAGAGAGCAGAGGTTTGAGAGTGAAGTGCAGAAGGACTGTTACAGAGAGGATAGGTTGGAGACTGGGGTGCCGAAGGACTGTTATAGAGAGCAGATTTTGGAGACTGAGTTCCAGAAGGATCTTACAGAGAGCAGAGGTTGGAGACTGAGGTGCAGGTGAACTGTTACAGAGAGCAGTGCTTAGAGACTGTGGTGCAGAAGGATCGTGAAGGGAGCAGAGGTGTCAGACTGAGGGTCAGTAGGACTGTTACAGAGAGCAGAGGTTATAGACTGAGGTGTAGAAGGACTGTTAGAGAGCAGAGTTTGGAGACTGAGGTGCAGAAGTACTGTTACAGAAAGAAGTGGTTTGAAATTGGGGTGCAAAAAGACCGTAAGAAAGACCAGAGTTTGGAGACTGCGGTATAGAAGAACTGTAACAGAGAGCAGAGGTTGGAGACTGAGGTGCAGAAAGATAGATAGAGAGAGCAGAGGTTTGAGACTGGGGTTTAGAAGGACTGATACAGAAAGCAAAGTTTCGAGACTGGGGTGCAGAAGGACCGTTATGGAGAGCAGAGGTTGGAGACTGCGGTACAGAAGGACTCTTACAGAGAGCAGATGTTGGAGACTGGGGAGCAGAAGGACTGTTGCAGAGGACAGAGGTTGGAGACTGGGGTGTTTCAGGACATTTGTAAAAAGCAGAGATTAAAGAATGGGGTGGAGAAGGAATATTACAGAGAGCAGAGTTTGGATACTGGAGTACAGAAGGATCTTACAGAGAGCAGAGGTTGGATACTTTGGTGCAGAAGGACTGTTGAAGAGAGCAGAGGTTGGAGATGTGGGTAGAGAAGGACTGTTGCAGAGAGCAGAAGTTGGAGACTGGGGTGCAGAAGGACTGTTGCAGAGAGCAGAGGTTGGAGACTGACTTGCAAAAGTCTTGTTACATAGAGCAGAGGTTGGATTCTGAGGGGCAAAAGGATTGTTACAGAGAGCAGAATTTGCAGACTGGGGTGCAGAAGGACTGTTGCAGATAGAAAATGTTGGAGACTGGGGTGCAGAAGGAATTTTGCAGAGAGCAGAGTTTGGAGACTGGGGTGCAGAAGGACTGTTGCAGGGAGCAGAGGTTGGATAATGGAGTGCAGAAGGACTGTTGAAGAGAGAAGAGGATGGAGACTGGGCTGCAGAAGAAATGTTGCAGAGAGCAGAGGTTGGAGACTTAGGTACAGAAGAACTCTTAGAGAGAGCAGAAGTTGGAGACTGTGGTGCAGAAGAACTGTTGCAGAGACAAGACATTGGAGACTTGGGTCCAGAAGGATCGTTGCAGAGAGAGGAGTTTGGAGACTGGGGTGAAGAAGGACTGTTACAGAGAGCAGAGTTTAGAGACTGATGTGCGGCAGAACTGTTGTAGAGAGCAGATGTTGGAGACTGGGGTGGAGAAGAATCATTGCAGATAGAAGAGTTTGGAAACTGTTGTGCAGAAGTACTGTTACAGAGTGCAGAGTTTAAAGACTTGGTTGCAAAAGGATCTTACAGAGAGCAGAGTTGAGAGACTGAGGTGCAGAAAGACTGTTAGAGAGAACAGAGGTAGAAGATTGAGGTGCAGAAGGACTGTTACAGAGAGCAGAGTTTGAGTACAGTGGTGCAGAAGTATCTTACAGATTGCAGAATTTGGAGACTGAGGTGCAGAAGGACTGTTACAGAGATCAGAGGTTGGAGAGTGGGGTGCAGTTGGATCATTGCAGAGAGCTTATGTTGGAGACTGAGGTGCAGAAGGATCGTTGCAGAGAGCAGATTTTGGAGACTGGGGTGCAGAAGGCTTGCTACAGAGAGAACAGTTTGGAGACTGGAATGCAGAAGGCCTGTTACAGAGAGGAGAGGTTTCAGACTGAGGTGTAGGTGGACTCTTAGAGAGAGCAGTGTTTGGAGACTGGGGTGCAGAAGGATTTGCAGGGATCAGAGGTTTGAGATTGAGGTGCAGGTGGACTGTTAAAGAGAGCAGAGGTTGGAGACTGAGGTATAGAAGGACTGTTACAGAGAGGAGAGTTGGAGACTAAAGTGCAGAAGTACTATTATACGGAGCAGTGTTTGGTGACTGGGTTCATGAAGGATCTTACAGGGAGCAGAAGTTGGAGACTTAGGTGAATGTGGACTGTTACAGAGAGCAGAGGTTTGAGACTGAGGTGTCGAAGGACTTTTACAGAGTGGAGAATTTGGAGACTTAGGTTCAGAAGGACTGTTACAGAAATCAGAGGTTCGAAATTGGGCTGCAGAAAGACCATTACAGAAATCAGAGGTTGGAGACTGCGGTATAGGTCTGTTACCGAGAGCAGAGTTTGGAGACTGGGCTGCAGAAGGACTCTTACATAGAGCACAGGTTGGAGACTGAGGTACAGAAGGATAGATACAGAGAACAGAGGTTGGAGACTGGGGTTCAGACAGACTGATACAGAAAGCAGAGATGGAGACTGGGGTGTAGAAGGATCGTTACAAAGAGCAGAGGTTTGAGACTGCAGTACAGAAGGACTGTTACAGAGAGCAGATCTCCGAGTCTGGGGAGCAGAAAATCTGTTTCAGAAGACAGAAGTCTGAGACTGGGGTGGAGAAGGAATGTTACAGAGAGCAGAGTTTTGAAACTGGAGTGCAGAAAGATCTTACAGAGAGAAGAGGTTGGAGACTGTGGTGCAAAAGGACTGTTGCAAAAAGCAGACATTGGAGACTGGGTTCCAGAAGGATTGTTCAAGAGGGCAGATTTTAGAAACTGGGGTGCAGAAGGACTGTTACACAGAGCAGAGTTTGAAGACTGAGGTGCAGAAGGACTGTTAGAGAGAGCAGAGTTTGAAGACTGGGATGCAGAAGAACTGTTACAGACAGTAGAGTTTGGAGACTGAGTTTCATATGGATCTTACAGAGAGCTGAGTTTGGAGACTGGGGTTCAATAGGACTGTTGCAGAGACCAGATGTTGGAGACTGGGGTGGAGAAGAATCGTTGCAGATAGCTGAGGTTGGAGACTTGGCTGCAGAAGGATCATTGCAGACAGCAAATTTTGGAGACTGGGGTGCAGAAGGCCTGCTACAGAGAGAAGAGTTTGGAGACTGGCATGCAGAAGGCCTGTTACAGAGAGGAGAGGTGGGAGACTGGGGTGCAGAAGGACAGTTATAGAGAGCAGAGTTTGGAGACTGGGTTACTGAAGGTTCTTACAGAGATCAGAGGTTGGAGACTGAGGTGCAGGTGGACTGATACAGAGAGCAGTGTTAGTAGACTGGAGTGCAGAAGGATCGTGAAGAAAGCAGAGGTGTCAGACTGAGGTTCAGTAGTACTGTTACAGAGAACAGAGGTTGGAGACTGAGGTGTAGAAGCACTGTTAAAGAGAGCAGAGTTTGGAGACTGAGGTGCAGAAGGATTGTTACACAAAGCAGAGGTTGGAAATTGGGGTGCAGTTGGACCGTTACAGAGACCAGAGGTTGGAGACTGCTGTATAGAAAAACTGTTACAAAGAGCAGAGTTTGGAGACTGGGATGCAGAAGGAATGTTACAGAGAGCACAGGTTGAAGACTGAAGTGCAGAAGGATAAATACAGAGAGCAGAGGTTTGAGACTGAGGTTCAAAAGAACTGATACAGAAAGCAGAGTTTGGGGTTCTGAAAGACCGTTACGGAGAGCAGAGGTTGGAGACTGGGGAGCACAATGACTGTTGCAGAGGACAGAGGTTGGAGACTGGGGTGCCACAGGTCACGTGCAGTAGGCAGAGGTTAAAGAATGGGGTGGAGAAGGAATGTAACAGAGAGCAGAGTTTGGAAACTGGAGTGCAGAAGGATCTTACAGAGAGCAGATTTTGGAGACTGTGGTGCAGAAGGATTGTTACAGAAAGCAGAGGTAGGAGACTGGGGTCCAGAAGGATCGTTGCAGAGAGGAGAGACTGGAGACTGGGGTGCAGAAGGACTGTTGCAGAGAGCAGAGGTTTTAACCTGGGGTGCAGAAGGATTGTTGCAGAGAGCAGAGGTTTGAGTCTGATGTGCAGAAAGACTTACAGAGAGCAGATTTTTGAGACTGGGGTGCAGAAGGACTGTTACAGAGACCAAAGGTTGGAGACTGTGGTGCGGAATAACTGTTGCAGAGATCAGAAGTTAAAGACTGCTCTGCAGTAAGATCATTGCAGAGAGCAAAGGTTCGAGACTGGGGTGCAGAAGGATCTTTGAAGAGAGCAGATTTTGAAGACTGGGGTGCAAATGGACTGTTGCAGAGAGCAGAGGTTGGAGACTGGAGTGCAGTAACACTGTTGCAGAGAGCAGAGTTTGGAGACTGGGGTGCAGAAGGATTGTTGCAGAGAGCAGAGGTTGGAGACTGGAGTGCAGAAGGACTGTTGCAGAGAGCAGAGATTGGAGACTGGGGTGCAGAAGGACTCTTAAAAAGAGCAGAAGTTGAATACTGGAGTGCAGAAGGACTGATACAGAAAGCAGAAGTTGGAGTCTGGGGTGCAGAAAGACCGTGACAGAGAGCAGAGGTTGGAGACTGCAGTACAGAGGACTTTTGCAGAGAGCAGTGTTTGGATACTGGGGTGCAGAAAGACTGTTACATAGAGCAGAGGTTGTATACTGAGGTCCAGAATTCCTGTTACATAGAGCAGAGTTTGGTGACTGTGGTGCCGATGGATTGTTGCAAGGAGGAGACTTGGAGACAGGGGTGCAGAATGATCTTACTAAGAGTAGAAGTTTGAGACTGAGGTGCAGAAAGACTGTTGCAAAAATGAGAGGTTGGGGACTGGGGTGCAGTAGATTCATTACTGAGAGCAGAGATTGGAGACTGGGGTGCAGAAGGTCTGCTACAGAGAGCAGAGTTTGGAGAATGGGGTGCAGAAGACCTATTATAGAGAGGAGATGTTGGAAACTAGGGTGCAGAAGTACTGTTATTGAGAGCAGAGATTGGAGACTGGGTTGCTGAAGGATCTTACAGAGACCATAGGTTGGCGACTGAGGTGCAGAAGGACTGTTACAGAGAGCAGAGGTTGGAGACTGAGGTGTAGAAGGACTGTTACAGAGAGCAGAGTTTGGAGACTCAGGTGCAGAAGGACTGTTACAAGAAGAAGAGTTTGGAAATTGGGGTGCAGAAGGATCTTTACAGAGAGCAGAGCTTGGAAACTGCGGTATAGGACTGTTACCGAGAGCAGAGTTTGGAGACTGCGGTGCAGAAGAACTCTTACATAGAGCATAGGTTTAAGACAGAGGTGCAGAAGGATAGATACAGAGAACAGAGTTTGGAGACTATGTTTAAGACAGACTGTTACAGAAAGCAGAATTTGGAGACTGGGGTGTAGAAGGACCGTTACAAAGAGCAGAGTTTGGAGACTGCAGTACAGAAGGACTGTTACAGAGAGCAGATCTTGGAGACTGGGGATCAGAAGGACTGTTGCAGAGGACAGAGGTTGGAGACTCAGTTGGAGAAGGAATGTTACAGAGAACAGAGTTTGGAAACTGGAGTGCAGAAGGATTTTACAAAGAGAAGAGTTTAGAGCCTGTGTTGCAGAAGGACTGTTGCAGAGAGCAGACGTTGGAGACTGGGGTCCAGAAGGATCGTTGCAGAGAGCAGAGTTTTGAGACTGGGGTGCAGAAGGACTGTTCCACAGAACAGATATTGAAGACTGGGGTGCAGAAGGACTGTGGCAGAGAGCAGATTTTAGAGACTGGGTTTCAGAAGGAATGTTACACAGAGTAGAATTTGGAGACTGAGGTGCAGACGGACTGTTACAGAGAGCAGAGTATGGAGACTGGCGTGCAGAAGGAATGTTACAGAGAGCAGAATTTGGAGACTGGGGTTTAGATGGATCTTTCAGAGAGCAGAGTTTGGAGACTGGGGTGCAAAGGACTGTTGCAGAGAGCAGAATCTGGAGACTGGGGTGGAGAAGCATCGTTGAAGAGAGAAGAGGTTGGAGACTGGGGTGCAGAAGGCCTGTTACAGAGAGCAGAGTTTGGAGACTGGGTGGCAGAAGTCCTGGTACAGAGAGCAGAGGTTGGAGACTGTTGTGCAGAAAGACTCTTACAGAGTGCAGAGGTAGGAGACTGGGATGCAGAACGGTCGTTGCAGAGAGCAGAGTTTTCAGACTGAGGTACAGAAGAACTGTAGCAGAGAGCAGATTTTGGAGACTGGAGTGCAGAAGGAGTTGCAGATAGCAGATGTTGGAGACTGGGGTTCAGAAGGACTGTTACAAAGAGCAGAATTTGGATACTAGTGTTTAGATGGATCTTACAGAGAGCAAAGTTTGAAGACTGGGGTGCAAGTGGACTGTTGCAGAGAGCAGAGGTTAGAGACTGTGGTGCAGAAGGATTTTACAAAAAGCAGAGGTTTCAGACTGGGGTGCAGAAAAACTGTTGCAAAGAGAAGAGGTTTGACACTGCTGTGCAGAAGGATGGTTGCAGAGAGAAGACTTTGGAGTCTGAGATGCAGAAGGCCTGTTACAGAGAGCAGAGTTTGGAGACTGCGGTACAGAAGGTCTGTTACAGAGAGCAGAGGTTTGAGACTCTGTTGCAGAAGGATTATTGCAGAGAGCACAGTTTTCAGACTGAGGTACAGAAAAACTGTTGCAGAGAGCAGATGTTGAAGATTGGGGTGCACATGGACTGGTGCAGCGAGCAGAGCTTGGAGACTAGGGTGAAGAGGGATCGTTGCAGAAAGCAGAGTTTGGAGACTGGGGTGCAGAAGTCCTTTTACAGTAAGCAGAGTTTGGAGACTGAGGTGCAGAAAGACTGTTACAGAGAGCAGAGTTTGGAGACTGGGTTGCAGAAGGATCTTACAGAGAACAGAGGTTGGAGACTGAGGTGCAGAAGCACTGTTACAGAGAGTAGAGTTTGGAGACTCAGGTGCAGAAAGACTGTTGCAGATAGCAGAGGTTGGAGACTGCGGTGTAGAAGGATTGTAACAGAGAGCAGATGTTAGAGACTGGGGTGCAGAAGGACGGATACAGAAAGCAGAGTTTGGAGACTCGGATGCAGAAATACCCTTACAGAGAGCAGAGGTTGGAGAATGCAGTACAGAAGGACTGTTACAGAGAGCAGCGGTTGGAGACTGTGGTCGAGAAGGACTGTTGCAGAGAGCAAATGTTGGAGACTGGGTTGCAAAAGGACTGTTGCAGAGAGCAGAGGATGGAGACTGTGGTGCAGACGGACTGTTGCATAGAGCAGAGTTTGCCGACTGAGTTGCAGAAGAATTGTTACAGAGGGCAGTGTTTTGAGACTGTGGCTCAAAACGACTGATACAGATAGCAGAGGTTGGATACTGGGGTGCATAAAGACCCTTAAGGAGAACAGAGGTTCGAGACTGCGGTACAGAAAGACTGTTACCGAGAACAGAGGTTGGAGACTGGGGTGCAGAAGAACTGATGTAGAAAACAGAGGTTGGAGACTGAGGTACAGAAAGACTGTTACAGAGAGCAGAGGTTGAAGATTGGGGTGCAGAAGGACTGTTACGCAGAGGAGATTTGGGAGAAGGGACGCAGAATGACTGTTACAGAGGGCAGAGTTTGGACACTGGGTTACAGGAGGATCTTACAGAGAGCAGATGTAGAGACTGAGGTGCAGAAAGACTTTTACAGAGAATAGAGGTTGGAGACTGAGGCACAGAAGGATTTTTACAGAGAGCAGAGTTTGCATACTGAAGTGCAGAAAAACTCTTGCAGATAGCAGAGGTTGGAGACTGGGGTGTAGAAGGACTGTTGCAGAGACAAGAATTTAGAAACTGGGGTCCTGAAGGACTTTTGCAGAGAGCAGATGTAGGAGACTGAGATTCAGAAGGACTGTCACAGAGAGAAGAGGTTGGAGACTGGGGTGTAGAATAATTGTTATAGAGAACAGACTTTGGTAACTGGGGTGCAGAAGGGCTGTTAAAGATAGCAGACCTTAAAGACTGGGTTGCAGAAGGATCTTATGCAGAGCAGAATTTGGAGACTGATGTTCAGAAGGACTGTTAAAGAGCGCATTGGTTAAAGTCTGGGGTGCAGAAGGATCATTGCAGACAGCACAGTTTCAAGACTGAGGCGCAGAAGGACTGTTTCAAAGAGCAGATGTTGGAGACTTGGGTGCAGAAGAACTGTGGCAGAGAGCAGATGTTGGAGACTGAGATGCAGATAGATCATTGCAGAGAGCAGAGGTTGGACACTGGGGTGCAGAAGGACTGTTACACAGAGCAGAGGTTGAAGACTGGGGTGTATAAGGACTGTTGCAAAGAACAGAGGTTGGAAACTTGGGTGCAGAAGGAATGTTGCAGAGAGCAGAATTTGGAGACTGAGGTACAGAAGGACTGTTACAGAGAGCAGAGTTTGGAGACTGGTGTGCAGAAGAACTGTTGAAGATAGCAAAGCTTGGAAACTGGGGTGAAGAAGGACTATTGCATGGAGCAGGTGTTGGAGACTTGGGTGCAGAAAAACTTTTGCAGAGAGTAGAATTTGGAGACGGAGGTGCAGAAGGACTGTTGCAGATAGCAGAGGTTGGAGACTGCGGTACCGAAGGACTGATACAAGAAACATAGGTTGGAGACTGAGGTGCAGAAGGACCATTACAGAGAGCAGAGTTTGGAGACTGCAATACAGGAGGACTGTTACAGAGAACAGAGGTTGGAGACTGGAGTGGAGAAGAACTGTTTCAGAGTGCAGATGTTGGAGACTTGTGTTCAGAAGAAATGTTGCAGAGAGCAGAGTTAGGATACTGAGATACAGAAAGACTGTTACAGAGAGCAGACTTTGGAGACTGGGGTGCAGAAGGACTGATACAGAGAGCAGAGTTTGGAGACTGGGGTGCAGAAGGCCTGTTACAGAGAGCAGAGGTTGGAGACTGGGTACAGAAGGGCTGTTACAGAGAACAGAGTTTGGAGACTGGCTTGCAGAAGAATATAATGTAGAGTAGAGTTTGGAGACTGCGGTGCAGAAGTATTGTTACAGAGAGCAGAGGTTGGCGACTGGGGTGCAGTAGGATTATTGCAGAGAGCAGAGGTTGGAGATTAGTATGCAGAAGGATCGTTGCAGAGAGCAGAGGTTGGAGACTTGGGTGCAAAAGGAAGGTTGCGGAGAGCAGATGTTGGAGACTGGGATGCAGAAGGACTGTTACACAGAGCAGAGTTTGAAGACTGGAGTGAAGAAGGACTGTTGCAGAGAGCAGAAGTTGCAGACTGGGGTGCAGAAGGATTGTTGCAGGGAGGAGATGTTGGAGACTTTGTTGAAGAATGACTTTAACAGAGATCAGAGTTTGGAGATTGGGGTGCAGAAGGATCTTACAGAGAGCAGAGGTTGTAGAGTTGGGTGCAGACGAACTATTGCACAGAGCAGAGGTTGGAGACTGCGGTGCAGAATGATTGTTACAGAGAACAGAGGTTGGCGACTGGGGTGCTGTAGGATTATTGCAGAGAGCAGAGGTTGGAGACTGGTGTGAAGAAGGATCGTTGCAGAGAGCAGAGGTTGGAGACTTCGGTGCAGAAGGACTGTTACACAGAGCAGAGGTTGAAAACTGGAGTGAAGAAGGACTGTTGCAGAGAGCAGAGTTTGGAGACTGGGGTGCAGAAGGACTGTAATAGAGAGCAGATGTTGGAGACTGAGATACAGAAGGACTGTTACAGAGAGCAGAGTTTGGAGACAGGGGTGCAGAAGAACTGATACAGAATGCAGAGTTTGGAGAATGGGATTCAGAAGGACTGTTTCAGAGAGTAGATATTAAAGACTGGAGTGCAGAAGAACTGTTGCAGAGAGCAGAAGTTGGAGACTGGGGTGCAGAAGGACTGTTACAAAGAGCAGAGTTTGGAGACAGGGTTGCAGAAGGATCTTTCTTAGAGCAGAGGTTGGAGACTGAGGTGGAACAAGACAGTTACAGAGATGCAGAAGGACTGATTCAGAGAGTAGATGTTAAAGACTGGGGTGCAGAAGAACTGTTGCAGAGAGCAGAAGTTGGAGACTGGGGTGCAGAAGGACTGTTACAAAGAGCAGAGTTTAGAGACAGGGTTGCAGAAGGATCTTTCTGAGAGCAGAGGTTGGAGACTGAGGTGGAACAAGACTGTTACAGAGAGCAGAGTTTGTAGACTGGGGTGCAGAAGGATCATTGCCGAAAACCGAGTTTTCAGACTGAGGTGCAGAAGGACTTTCAGAGATTACCGAGGTTGGAGACTGGGGTGCAGAAGGATCTTTGCAGAGAGCAGAGGTTTGAGAATGGGCTGCAAAAGGACTGTTACAGAGAACAGAGATTGGATACTGAGGTGCAGAAGGCCTGTTATAGAGAGTAGAGTTTGGTGAAAAGATGCAGAACGACTGTTACAGAGGGCAGCGTTTAGAGTCTGGGTTGCAGAATGATCTTACAGAGAGCAGAGGTTTGAGACTGAGGTGCAGAAGGACTCTTACAGAGAGTAGAGGTTGGAGACTGGGGTGCAGAAGGATCATTGCAGAGAGCAGAGGTGGAGACAGAGCTGCAGAAGGATTGTTAAAGAGAGAAGAGCTTGGAGACTGGGGTGCAGAAGGACTGTTGCAGATTGTAGAGGTGTGAGAATGGGGTGAAGAAGAACTGTTGCAGGGTGCAGGTGTTGGAGACTTGGGAGCAGAAGGACTGTTGAAGAGAGCAGAATTTGAAGACTGAGGTGCAGAATAACTTTTACAGAGAGCAAAGGTTGGAGACTGGGGTGCAGAATTACTGATACAGAAAGTAGAGGTTGAGACTGGGGTGCAGAAGAACAGTTACAGAGAGCAGAGGTTGGAGACTCTGTTACAGAAGGACTGTTGCAGAGAGTAGAGGTTAGAGAATGGGGTGCAGAAGGACTGTTACAGAGACCAGAGGTTAGAAAATGGGATGCAGAAGTAAGGTTGCAGAGTTCAGAGGTTGGAGACAAAGGTGCAGAATGACTGTTACAGAAAGCAGAGGTTGGAATCCGTGGTTCAGAAGGACTTATACAGAAAGCAGATGTTTGAGACTATGGTGCATAAGGACCGTTAAAGAGAGCAAAGGTTGGAGACTGCGGTACAGAAAGACTGTTACAGTGTGCAGAGGTATGAGACTGGAAAGTAGAAGAATTGTTGCAGAGAACAGATGTTGTAGACTGGGTTGCAGCAGGACCGTTGAGAAAAGCAGAGTTTGTAGACTGGGTTCGAGAAGAATGATACAGAGAGCAGAGTTTTGAAACTGGGGTGCAGAAGGACCTTAGAGAGAACAGAGGTTGAAGACGAGGGTGCAGAAGGAGTGTTAAGGAGAGGAGACGTTGGAGACTGGGGTGCAGAAGGACTGTTGCAGAGAATAGATGTTGGAGACTGGGGTGCATAAGGACCGTTGCAGAGAGAAGCGGTTGGAGACAGGGGTGCAGAAGGATGGTTGTAGAGAGCAGAGGTTGGAGACTGAGGTGCAGAAAAACAGTTACAGAGAGCAGAGGTGGAGTCTGGGGTGCAGAAGGATCATTGAAAAGAGCAGAAGTTGGAGACTGAGTTGCAGAAGAATCCTTGAAGAGAGCAGAGGTGCAGACTGGGCTGCAGAAGGATCATTACAGAGAGTAGAGGTGGGAGACTGCAGTGTAGAAGGACTGTTACAGAGAGCACAGGTTTGATACTAGGGTGCAGAAGAATGTTGCTGAAAGAACAGGTTGGAGACTGGGGTGCAGAAGGACTGTTTCAGAGAGCAGAGGTTGGAGACTCAGATGCAGAAGTATTGTAACACAGAGCAGACATTGGAAACTGGGGTGAAGAATTATAATACAGAAAGCAGAGGTGTGAGACTGGGGTGCAGAAGGACCGTTACAGAGAGCAAAGGTTGCAGACTGGCGTGCAGAAGGACTTTTTCAGAGAGCAGAGTTTGGAGACTGGGGTGCATAAGGCCTGCTACAGAGAGCAGAGGTTGGAGACTGGGTGGCAGAAGGACTTTTATAAAGAGCAGAGTTTTGAGGCTGGGTTTCAGAAGGATCTTACATAGAGCAGTGGTTTGTGACTGTGGTGAAAAACGAATGTTACAGAGAGCAGTGATTAGAGACTGAGGTGCAGTAGGATCATGCAGAGAGCAGATGTTTCAGACTGAAATGCAGAAGGATCATGCAGAGAGCAGAGGTTTCAGACTGAGGTGCAGAAAGACAGTAACAGAGAGAAGAGGTTGGAGACTGAGTTGCAGCAGGACTGTTACAGAGAGCAGAGTTTGGTGACTGAGGTGCAGAAGGACTGTTACAGAAAGCAGACGTTGGAAATTGGGGTACAGAGGGACCGTTACAGAGAGAAGAGGTTGGAGACTGCGGTATAAAAAGAGTGTAACGGAGAGCAGTGTTTTGGAATACGGTGCAGAAAGACTGATACAGAGAGCAGAGGTTGGAGACTGGGGTGCAGAAGGATTGTTACAGAGAGCAGAGGTTGGAGACTGGGGTGCAGAAGGAGTGTTACACAGAGCTGAGGTTGAAGACTGGGGTGAAGGAGAGTTGCAGAGAGCAGAGGCTGGACACTTGGGTGAAGAAGGACTGTTGCCAAGAGCAGAATTTGGAGACTGAGCTGCAGAAGGACTGTTGAGGAGATGAGACGTTGGAGACTGGGGTGCAGAAGGATCGTTTCAGAGAGGAGTGGTTGGAGACTGAGGTGCAAAAATATCGTAGCAGAGAACAGCGTTTTAAGACTGAGGTGCAGAAGCACTGTTGCAGAGACCACAGGTTGGAGACTGGGGCGTAGAAGGACTGTTGCAGAGAGCAGTGGTTGGAGACTGGGGTGCAGAAGTCTTGTTATAGAGAACAGACTTTGGAGACTTGGGTGCAGAAGGCGTGTTACGGAGAGGAGAGTTGGGAGAAGGGGTACAGAAGGACTGTTTGAGAGGGCAGAGTTGGGAGACTGGGTTGCAGAAAGATCTTACAGAGAGCAGATGTTAGAGACTGAGGTGTAGAATGATTGTGGCAGAGAAGAGTTTGGAGACTGGGGTGCAGAAGGCCTGTTACAGAGAGCAGAGTTTGGAGACTGGGGTTCAGAAGGCCTGTTAAATAGAGCAGAGGTTGAAGACTGGGTTGCAAAAGGACTGTTATAGAAAGCAAAGTTAGGAGACTGGGTGGCAGAAGGATCTCACAGAGAGCAGAGTTTGGAGACTGAGGTGCAGAAGCACTGTTACAGAGAGCAGTGGTTGGAGACTAGGGTTTTGATGGATCGTGTAGAGAGAAGAGGTTTCAGACTGAGGTGTAGATCGACTGTTACAGAGAGCAGAGGTTGGAGACTGAGCTTCAGGAGGAATGTTACAGGGAGCAAATTTTGGAGACTGTGTTGCACAAGGATCTTACATAGAGCAGAGTTTGGAGACTGAGGTGCATTAGGACTGTTACAGAGAGCAGATGTTGAAATCTGGGGTGCAGAAGGATTGTTGCAGAAAGCAAAATTTTCAGACTGAGGTGCAGAATTACTTTTGCAGAGAGCAGATGTTGGAGATTGGGTTGCACAAGGTTTGTTACAGAGAGCAGAAGTTGGAGACTGCAGTACAGAAGGACTGTTGCAGAGAGCAGAGGTTTGAGACTAGGGTACAAAAGAACTTTTTCAGAGAGCAGATGTTGGATACTGTTTTTCAGAAGGACTGTTGCAGAGAGCAGAAGTTGAAGAATGGGTTGCAGAACGACTTTTGCAGAGAGAAGAGTTTGGAGACTGAGGTTCAGATGGACGGACAAAGAAAGCATAGGTTAAAGACTCCCATGGAAAAGGACCTTTACAGAGAGCAGCGTTTGGAGACTGTGGTACAGAAGGACTGTTACAGAGAGCAGAATTTGGAGACTGGGGAGCAGAAGGAGTGTTTCAGAGTACAGAGGTTGGAGACTGGCGTGCAGCAGGACCGTTGCAGAAAGCAGAGTTTGGAGACTGGCGTGGAGAAGAAATATTACAGAGAGCAGAGTTTGGGAACTGGGGTCAGAAGGATCCTTCAGAGAGCAGAGGTTGGAGACAGGGGTGCAGAAGGATCGTTGCAGAGAGAAGAGTTTGGACACTGGGGTTCAGAAGGACTGTTGCAGAGAGCAGATTTTGGAGACTGAAGTGCAGCAGGACTTTTAGAGAGCAGATGTTGGAGAGTGGGGTTCAGAAGGACTCTTGCAGAGAGCAGAGGTTGAAGACTGAGGTGAAGAATGACTGTTACACAGAACAGAGTTTGGAGACTGGGGTGGAGAAGGACTGTTGAAGAGAGAAGAGTTTTAAGACTGAGGTACAGAAAGATCATTGTAGAGAGCAGAGGTGGAGACTTGGCTGCAGAAAGACTGTTACACACAGCACACATTGTAGACTGGGTTACAGAAGGAATTTTGCAGACAGCAGAGTTTGGAGACTGGGGCGCATAAGGACTGCTGCAGATAGCAGAGTTTAGATATGAGGTGCAGAAGGACTGTTACAGAGAGCAGAGGTTGTAGACTGGGGTGCAGAAGTTTTGAAACAGAAAGCAGAGTTTGGAGACTTGGGTGCATAAGGACTGTTACAGAGAGAAGAGTTTGAAGACTACGGTACAGAAGGACCGTTACAGAGAGTAGAGGGTGGCGAATGGGGTGAAGAAAAAGTGTTGCAAAGAACAGAGTTTGGAGACAGAGGTGCAGAAGGACTGTTACAGAGAGCAGAGTTTTTAGACAAGGTTGCAGAAATATCTTACAGAGAGCAGAGATTGTAGACCAAGGTGCAGCAGGACTGTTACAGAGAGCAGATGTTGGAGACTGGGGTGCAGAAGGATTGTTGTAGCGAAGAGACTTTAGAGACTGGGGTGCAGAAGGCCTGTTACGGAGAGGAAATTTGGGAGTAGGCGTGCAGAAGGACAGTTACAGAGGGCAGAGTTTGGAGTCTGGGTTGCAGAAGTTACTTACAGAGTGCAATTGTTGGAGAGTGAGGTGCAAAGAGACTGTTACAGAGAGTAGATGTTGAAGACTGAGGCACAGAAATGTTGTTACAGAGAGCAGATTTTGGAGACTGGGGTGAAGAAGGACTGTTTCAGATACCAGACGTTGGAGAATTGGGTGTAGAAGGACAGATGCAGAAACCAGAAGTTGAAATCTGGGGTGCTGAAGGACTGTTGCAGAGAGCAGTTGTAGGAGGCTGAGATGCAGAAGGACTGTTACAAAGAGCAGAGGTTTGCGACTGGGGTGCAGAAGGAATGATACAAAGAGCAGAGTTTCGAGACTGGGGTGCAGAAGGCCTGTTACAGAGAGAAGAGGTTGGAGACTGGGGTGCAGAAGGGCTGTTAGAGAGAACAGAGTTTGGAGACTGGGGTACAGAAGGATCTTTGGAGACAACAGAGTTTCCAGACTGAGGTGCAGAAGGACTGTTTCAGGGATCAGATGTTGGAGACTTGGGTGCAGAAGGACTGTTGCAGAGAGCAGATGCTGGAGACTGGGATGCGAGAAGATCATTGCAGAGAGCAGAGGTTGGACACTGGGGTAGAGAAGTACTGTTACACAGAGCAGAGGTTTAAAACTGAGGTGAATAAGGACTGTTACAGAGAGCAGATTTGGGAGTCAGGGGTGCAGAACTGATACAGATCAGTAGTTGGAGACTGAGGTACAGAAGAACTGTTACATAGAGCAGATGTTGGAGACTCGGGTGAAGAAGGATTATTGCAGAGAGCAGAGTTTTCAGACTGAGGTACCGAAGAACTGTTGCAGAGAGCAGATGTTGGAGATTGGGGTGCACAAGCACTGTTTTAGCTAGCAGAGGTTTGAGACTGGGGTGCAGAGGGATCGTTGCAGAGAGCAGAGATTGGAGACTGGGTTGCAGAAGCACTGATACAGAGAGCAGAGTTTTGAAACTGGGGTGCAGAAGGTCTTTTCCAGAGAGCAGAGTGTGGAGACTGGGTTGCAAAAGGATCTTACATAGAGCAGATGTTGGAGACTGAGGTGTAAAAGCACTGTAACAGAGAGCAGCGGTTGGAGACTCAGATGCAGAAGGACCATTGCAGAGAGCAGAGGTTGTAGGCGGAGGTGCAGAAGGCTTGTTAGAAAGAGCAGAGGTTGGAGACTTGGGTCTAGAAGGACTGTCACAGAGAACAAAGGTTGGAGATTAAGGTGTAGAGGGACAGTTACACAGAGCAAAGGTTGGAGACTGGGGTGCAGAAGGACTGATAAATAAAGCATAGGTTGGAGACTCGGGTGTAGAAGTACCCTTACAGAGAGCAGATGTTGGAGAAGGCAGTACAGAAAGACTGTTATAGAGAGCAGAGGTTGGAGACTGGGGTGCATAAAGACTGTTGCAGAGAGCAGAGGATAAAGAC